>NC_134890.1:890147-1085147 GCF_041734735.1 Babylonia areolata
TGTCCACCAGTCACCATCTGTCACAGTCAGTCCTGTCCACCAGTCACCATCTGACACAGTCAGTCCTGTCCACCAGTCACCATCTGTCACAGTCAGTCCTGTCCACCAGTCACCATCTGTCACAATGACACAGTCAGTCCTGTCCACCAGTCACCATCTGTCACAGTGTCACAGTCAGTCCTGTCCACCAGTCACCATCTGTCACAGTCAGTCCTGTCCACCAGTCACCATCTGACACAGTCAGTTCTGTCCACCAGTCACCATCTATCACAGTCAGTTCTGTCCACCAGTCACCATCTGTCACAGTCAGTCCTGTCCACCAGTCACCATCTGACACAGTCAGTCCTGTCCACCAGTCACCATCTGACACAGTCCTGTCCACCAGTCACCATCTGACACAGTCAGTCCTGTCCACCAGTCACCATCTGACACAGTCAGTCCTGTCCACCAGTCACCATCTGACACAGTCCTGTCCACCAGTCACCATCTGACACAGTCAGTCCTGTCCACCAGTCACCATCTGACACAGTCAGTCCTGTCCACCAGTCACCATCTGACACAGTCAGTCCTGTCCACCAGTCACCATCTGACACAGTCAGTCCTGTCCACCAGTCACCATCTGTCACAGTCAGTCCTGTCCACCAGTCACCATCTGTCACAGTCAGTCCTGTCCACCAGTCACCATCTGTCACAGTGACACAGTCAGTCCTGTCCACCAGTCACCATCTGTCACAGTGTCACAGTCAGTCCTGTCCACCAGTCACCATCTGTCACAGTGTCAGTCAGTCCTGTCCACCAGTCACCATCTGTCACAGTGACACAGTCAGTCCTGTCCACCAGTCACCATCTGACACAGTGTCACAGTCAGTCCTGTCCACCAGTCACCATCTGTCACAGTGACACAGTCAGTCCTGTCCACCAGTCACCATCTGTCACAGTGACACAGTCAGTCCTGTCCACCAGTCACCATCTGACACAGTCAGTCCTGTCCACCAGTCACCATCTGACACAGTCAGTCCTGTCCACCAGTCACCATCTGTCACAGTCAGTCCTGTCCACCAGTCACCATCTGTCACAGTTCTGTCCACCTGTCACCATCTGTCACAGTCAGTCCTGTCCACCAGTCACCATCTGTCACAGTGACACAGTCAGTCCTGTCCACCAGTCACCATCTGACACAGTGACAGTCAGTCCTGTCCACCAGTCACCATCTGTCACAGTCAGTCCTGTCCACCAGTCACCATCTGTCACAGTCAGTCCTGTCCACCAGTCACCATCTGTCACAGTGACACAGTCAGTCCTGTCCACCAGTCACCATCTGTCACAGTCAGTCCTGTCCACCAGTCACCATCTGTCACAGTCAGTCCTGTCCACCAGTCACCATCTGACACAGTCAGTCCTGTCCACCAGTCACCATCTGTCACAGTCAGTCCTGTCCACCAGTCACCATCTGACACAGTCAGTCCTGTCCACCAGTCACCATCTGTCACAGTGTCACAGTCAGTCCTGTCCACCAGTCACCATCTGTCACAGTGTCACAGTCAGTCCTGTCCACCAGTCACCATCTGTCACAGTCAGTCCTGTCCACCAGTCACCATCTGACACAGTCAGTCCTGTCCACCAGTCACCATCTGTCACAGTCAGTCCTGTCCACCAGTCACCATCTGTCACAATGACACAGTCAGTCCTGTCCACCAGTCACCATCTGTCACAGTGTCACAGTCAGTCCTGTCCACCAGTCACCATCTGTCACAGTCAGTCCTGTCCACCAGTCACCATCTGACACAGTCAGTTCTGTCCACCAGTCACCATCTATCACAGTCAGTTCTGTCCACCAGTCACCATCTGTCACAGTCAGTCCTGTCCACCAGTCACCATCTGACACAGTCAGTCCTGTCCACCAGTCACCATCTGACACAGTCCTGTCCACCAGTCACCATCTGACACAGTCAGTCCTGTCCACCAGTCACCATCTGACACAGTCAGTCCTGTCCACCAGTCACCATCTGACACAGTCCTGTCCACCAGTCACCATCTGACACAGTCAGTCCTGTCCACCAGTCACCATCTGACACAGTCAGTCCTGTCCACCAGTCACCATCTGACACAGTCAGTCCTGTCCACCAGTCACCATCTGACACAGTCCTGTCCACCAGTCACCATCTGACACAGTCAGTCCTGTCCACCAGTCACCATCTGTCACAGTCAGTCCTGTCCACCAGTCACCATCTGTCACAGTCAGTTCTGTCCACCAGTCACCATCTGTCACAGTCAGTCCTGTCCACCAGTCACCATCTGTCACAGTGACACAGTCAGTCCTGTCCACCAGTCACCATCTGTCACAGTGTCACAGTCAGTCCTGTCCACCAGTCACCATCTGTCACAGTCAGTCCTGTCCACCAGTCACCATCTGACACAGTGACACAGTCAGTCCTGTCCACCAGTCACCATCTGTCACAGTGTCACAGTCAGTCCTGTCCACCAGTCACAGTGTCACAGTCAGTCCTGTCCACCAGTCACCATCTGTCACAGTCCTGTCCACCAGTCACCATCTGTCACAGTCCTGTCCACCAGTCACCATCTGACACAGTCCTGTCCACCAGTCACCATCTGTCACAGTTACACAGTCAGTCCTGTCCACCAGTCACCATCTGACACAGTCAGTCCTGTCCACCAGTCACCATCTGTCACAGTGTCACAGTCAGTCCTGTCCACCAGTCACCATCTGACACAGTGTCACAGTCAGTCCTGTCCACCAGTCACCATCTGTCACAGTGTCACAGTCAGTCCTGTCCACCAGTCACCATCTGACACAGTGTCACAGTCAGTCCTGTCCACCAGTCACCATCTGACACAGTCAGTCCTGTCCACCAGTCACCATCTGTCACAGTGACACAGTCAGTCCTGTCCACCAGTCACCATCTGACACAGTGTCACAGTCAGTCCTGTCCACCAGTCACCATCTGACACAGTCAGTCCTGTCCACCAGTCACCATCTGACACAGTCAGTCCTGTCCACCAGTCACCATCTGTCACAGTCAGTCCTGTCCACCAGTCACCATCTGTCACAGTCAGTCCTGTCCACCAGTCACCATCTGTCACAGTGACACAGTCAGTCCTGTCCACCAGTCACCATCTGTCACAGTGTCACAGTCAGTCCTGTCCACCAGTCACCATCTGTCACAGTCAGTCCTGTCCACCAGTCACCATCTGACACAGTCAGTCCTGTCCACCAGTCACCATCTGACACAGTGACACAGTCAGTCCTGTCCACCAGTCACAGTGTCACAGTCAGTCCTGTCCACCAGTCACCATCTGACACAGTCAGTCCTGTCCACCAGTCACCATCTGTCACAGTCCTGTCCACCAGTCACCATCTGACACAGTCCTGTCCACCAGTCACCATCTGTCACAGTTACACAGTCAGTCCTGTCCACCAGTCACCATCTGACACAGTCAGTCCTGTCCACCAGTCACCATCTGTCACAGTGTCACAGTCAGTCCTGTCCACCAGTCACCATCTGACACAGTCAGTCCTGTCCACCAGTCACCATCTGTCACAGTCAGTCCTGTCCACCAGTCACCATCTGTCACAGTGTCACAGTCAGTCCTGTCCACCAGTCACCATCTGTCACAGTGTCACAGTCAGTCCTGTCCACCAGTCACCATCTGACACAGTGTCACAGTCAGTCCTGTCCACCAGTCACCATCTGACACAGTCAGTCCTGTCCACCAGTCACCATCTGACACAGTCAGTCCTGTCCACCAGTCACCATCTGTCACAGTCAGTCCTGTCCACCAGTCACCATCTGTCACAGTGACACAGTCAGTCCTGTCCACCAGTCACCATCTGTCACAGTCAGTCCTGTCCACCAGTCACCATCTGTCACAGTCAGTCCTGTCCACCAGTCACCATCTGACACAGTCAGTCCTGTCCACCAGTCACCATCTGTCACAGTGACACAGTCAGTCCTGTCCACCAGTCACCATCTGTCACAGTCAGTCCTGTCCACCAGTCACCATCTGACACAGTCAGTCCTGTCCACCAGTCACCATCTGTCACAGTCAGTCCTGTCCACCAGTCACCATCTGTCACAGTGAGTCCTGTCCACCAGTCACCATCTGTCACAGTGTCACAGTCAGTCCTGTCCACCAGTCACCATCTGTCACAGTCAGTCCTGTCCACCAGTCACCATCTGACACAGTTCTGTCCACCAGTCACCATCTGACACAGTGTCACAGTCAGTCCTGTCCACCAGTCACCATCTGTCACAGTGTCACAGTCAGTCCTGTCCACCAGTCACCATCTGTCACAGTCAGTCCTGTCCACCAGTCACCATCTGACACAGTCAGTCCTGTCCACCAGGGAAGAGCAGACTGAATGTTCACACTGTCTGTTGTGATTACAGCGTAACGTAACTTCTTCTGCGTTCGTGGGCTGCAACTCCCACGTTCACTCGTATGCACACGAGTGGGCTTTTACGTGTATGACCGTTTTTACCCCGCCATGTAGGCAGCCATACTCCGTTTTCGGGGGTTTGCACGCTGGGTATGTTCTTGTTTCCGTAACCCACCGAACGCTGACATGGATTACAGGATCTTTAACGTGCGTATTTGATCTTCTGCTTGCGTATACACACGAAGGGGGTTCAGGCACTAGCAGGTCTGCACATATGTTGACCTGGGAGATCGGAAAAATCTCCACCCTTCACCCACCAGGCGCCGTCACCGTGATTCGAACCCGGGACCCTCAGATTGACAGTCCAATGCTTTAACCACTCGGCTATTGCGCCCGTCCAAGTAACGTAACAAAATACAAATCGTTAGAGTACAACAGACATCGAAAAAAAGCCCCGGTCAGCAAACTCATCATGACCAACCTTTGTCAAAAGAAACGCGGATGGCTTCGACATCGTCGTGGAAACCAGCTAACCGGTACAAGCCTTCCGCGTCCACACCTGCAAGACGACATGGCCATGAACTTCAACGATTACCCGCGACATTTATCTATTCATAATATTTATCAAGACATCTTGTTAAGACATCTTGCTACAGTGCATTTTTCTTGAAAATCTACATGCTTTACAATAGCACTAAAAGTTATTCACTCAGACATCCCCATACAAACATACACATATAATTTGAAACATAGGTAAAAGAGAACAATTAAAAGAGTATGTCAAATAATGTACCAGATAAAAAAAAGGATTAGACTAACAATATTATAAAGATGCACGCATGCATGTACAGACACACACACACACTCACACGCATGCACAACATATGCACACATATACACACACAACTCACACAAACACACACACTCATGAACGTGGATTAACAATAAAAGCACACAAGCAAACTAAGACATTACATGATAAAACAGTTCCTGCTCAACATTCCTCGAAGAAACACTGTACATAACATTTGTAGATCAAACCGAAAAGATGAAGCAAATGTAGGCAATCACACACACACACAGCTTAGCACTCACACTACATTAACACGGCACGATCACCCATCGTACCTCTCCCTTCAATCTCTTTGACGCATTTCTCCACACTCACACTACATAAACACGGCACAATCACCCATCGTACCTCTCCCTTCAATCTCTTTGACGCATTTCTCCACACTCACACTACATAAACACGGCACAATCACCCATCGTACCTCTCCCTTCAATCTCTTTGACACATTTCTCCACACTCACACTACATAAACACGGCACAATCACCCATCGTACCTCTCCCTTCAATCTCTTTGACGCATTTCTCCACACTCACACTACATAAACACGGCACGATCACCCATCGTACCTCTCCCTTCAATCTCTTTGACACATTTCTCCATACTCACACTACATAAACACGGCACAATCACCCATCGTACCTCTCTTTTCAATCTCTTTGACGCATTTCTCCACACTCACACTACATAAACACGGCACAATCACCCATCATACCTCTCCCTTCAATCTCTTTGACGCATTTCTCCACACTCACACTACATAAACACGGCACAATCACCCATCGTACCTCTCTTTTCAATCTCTTTGACGCATTTCTCCACACTCACACTACATAAACACGGCACAATCACCCATCGTACCTCTCTTTTCAATCCCCTTGACGCATTTCTCCACACTCACACTACATAAACACGGCACAATCACCCATCATACCTCTCTTTTCAATCCCCTTGACGCATTTCTCCACACTCACACTACATAAACACGGCACAATCACCCATCGTACCTCTCCCTTCAATCTCTTTGACGCATTTCTCCACACTCACACTACATAAACACGGCACAATCACCCATCGTACACTCTTTTCAATCTCTTTGACGCATTTCTCCACACTCACACTACATAAACACGGCACAATCACCCATCGTACCTCTCCCTTCAATCTCTTTGACGCATTTCTCCACACTCACACTACATAAACACGGCACAATCACCCATCGTACCTCTCTTTTCAATCTCTTTGACGCATTTCTCCACACTCACACTACATAAACACGGCACAATCACCAATCGTACCTCTCCCTTCAATCCCCTTGACGCATTTCTCCATACTCACACTACATAAACACGGCACAATCACCCATCATACCTCTCCCTTCAATCTCTTTGACGCATTTCTCCACACTCACACTACATAAACACGGCACAATCACCCATCATACCTCTCCCTTCAATCTCTTTGACGCATTTCTCCACACTCACACTACATAAACACGGCACAATCACCCATCATACCTCTCTTTTCAATCTCTTTGACGCATTTCTCCACACCCACACTGCATAAACACGGCACAATCACCCATCGTACCTCTCCCTTCAACCTCCTTGACGCATTTCTCCACACTCACACTACATAAACACGGCACAATCACCCATCATACCTCTCCCTTCAATCTCTTTGACGCATTTCTCCACACTCACACTACATAAACACGGCACAATCACCCATCGTACCTCTCCCTTCAATCTCTTTGACGCATTTCTCCACACTCACACTACATAAACACGGCACAATCACCCATCATACCTCTCCCTTCAATCCCCTTGACGCATTTCTCCACACTCACACTACATAAACACGGCACAATCACCCATCATACCTCTCCCTTCAATCCCCTTGACGCATTTCTCCACACTCACACTACATAAACACGGCACAATCACCCATCGTACCTCTCTTTTCAATCTCTTTGACGCATTTCTCCACACTCACACTACATAAACACGGCACAATCACCCATCGTACCTCTCTTTTCAATCTCTTTGACGCATTTCTCCACACTCACACTACATAAACACGGCACAATCACCCACTGTACCTCTCTTTTCAATCTCCTCGACGCATTTCTCCACACTCACACTACATAAACACGGCACAATCACCCATCGTACCTCTCTTTTCAATCTCTTTGACGCATTTCTCCACCACGATGGGAAGCAACTGTTTGTTGGCCTTGGTGACCGTCGTCAGGTCAACGGCGTACAGTCGCTTCACGTACTTCATGATGGGCATGCACTCATTGGGCATCCGCTCCGAGCACTTCTTGTGAGTCTGCACCCCACAGTCTGTCAACGCACACACGCACACACACACACACACACACACGCACACACACACACACACACGCACACACACACACACGCACACACACACACACACACACACACACAGTAACATCATAAGCATGAAGTCATAGGTCATCCCCTCTTCTTCTTCTTTATTCGTGGGCTGCAACTCCCACGTTCACTTGTATGTACACGAGTGGGCTTTTACATGTATGACCGTTTTTACCCCGCCATGTAGGCAGCCATATTCCATTTTTGGGGGTGTGCATGCTGGGTATATTCTTGTTTCCATAACCCACCGAACGCTGACATGGATTACAGGATCTTTAACGTGCGTATTTGATCTTCTACTTGCCGATACACACGAAGGGGGTTCAGGCACTAGCAGGTCTGCACATATGTTGAGCTGGGAGATCGTAAAAATCTCCACCCTTTACCCACCAGGCGCCGTCACCGAGGTTCGAACCCCAGACCCACAGACTGAAAGTCCAACGTTTTAACCACTAGGCTATAGCGCCCGTCATCCGCTCTGAACGCTTCATGTGGGTGTGGCAGCGTGCATACGTGTGGGGTATGTGGGTGGATGTGGGTAGGTGTGGTTGTGGGGGTGGGTGTGAGTGTGGGTGGGTTTACGTGTGTGTGTGGGGGGAAGGGGTTGGTGGGGAGGGAGGCGGGGGGGTAATCCACCAAAACTGCTCCCCAACACACAAACTAGTATCAACATCTACACACACGTGTAAACACATTCAACAAAAATATACATACAAATGTACATGCATGTCTTCTCTCAACACACACACACACACACACACACATCAAGCTCCAGCATACATACTAGCTTTCCTTACATAATGTTTCCGTGTTTCCCATACTGCATATTCAGCAGAGAACCGTCCTAATCCAATGAATCCTCAGACTAAACAAGCATGCCAACACAACCACTTCCTCTCACTCAGTCTGCCAACACAGTCCTAAAGCCCTCCTGGCCGAGAGAGTGGGGGATGTAACTTGGGCAAGACACTCTCCGCTGTCATCAAACTGCAGCCCAGACAGCCGGGACAGCAGCTGCCTCCTCTGCTGTTCTGATGGCCTCAGACACGACCCACAACAATACATCCACAGTCATGACTATACTACACACACAATGCCACAGAACTGCACACGCACACCCTGCCACACACCCGCAGAACACACAACCACCAACACTGTCTTGGCCAGCGGTCCAGCTGGCTTCATTGCCACTCAGCTGATGACGGCTAACAGATTTAGCGGATTAGGTAGCTGCTGCTCATCTGACCCTAATCCATGAAGATTACAAAGGATTAGAGAAGTCTGCTAGCAGGTGAACAGAAGAGTCAGTGTAGGTAAATCTCTGTGACAGATTTTCAGCATTGTGTATACTATAAACGATTTCTTGTTGCTGTTGTTCTCGTTTTGTTTTGTTTTTAATCACAAAAATACCTATCTGTCAATCTCTCACAAATAAAAAATGTGATTTAATCATGGATTAAGTTTTGCCGGAATGTTTATTACTATGGTAATTATTACTGTCATCATTAATAACAAATTATTGATTACGTTTCGCCTGATTCATACAGTAGTAGTAATTACTGCCATCCTCATGCTTATTACTGAGCTAATTATTACTGTCATCATCAATAACAAATTACTGATTGTGTTCTGCCCAATTCATACAGTAATAGTTATCACTGTTATCCTCAATAACCATTTCGTGGTAATCATTACTGTCATCATCAATAACAAATTATGGATAAAGGTTACCCCGATTCTTACAGCAGTGATTATTGCCATCATCTTCACTAACAAATCATTTGTGGATTACGTTTTGCCTGATTGTCACTGGGGTAATTATAACTGTCATCATCAATGACATCAAAATTTTAATAATTATTCACAGATTACGTTTTGCTGATCATTTTAATGGTTACTGTTACCGTCACCATCAATAATAAACTATTTATGGATTAAGGTCTGCCTAATTCTTACAACTGCAATTATTACTGTCACCATCAAGGACAATTTATCTATAGGTTAAGGCTTGTCACCGTGGTAATAATCACAGTAACTTTGACTTATCATCAATAACTAGGCCCCACACAAACCTCACAAATATGACCTTTTCCGTGTAGAGAAATTTGACCAACATCAGGATGAGGTGGCAAACTCTGACCCACCTTGACATTTGACCCCCTGAGCAATCAGCCCCCACATGAAGTTGGCACAGAGCTCACACCAGTTGAGGCCACTGAAGTTCTGAACCTGCACCACACAGCACAAACAGAGTGTACTGTACTGTGTTGTATTGTATTGTATTGTATTGTATTGTATTGTATTGTACTGTATTGTATTGTATTGTATTGTGCTGTATTGTATTGTATTGTATTGTACTGTATTGTATTGTATTGTATCGTGCTGTATTGTATTGTATTGTATTGTATTGTCCCCCTCAGCGATCAGCCCCCACATGAAGTTGGCACACAGCTCACACCAGTTGAGGCCACTGAAGTTCTGAACCTGCACCACACAGCACAAACAGAGTGTACTGTATTGCGTCGCGTTGTGTTGCATTGTATTGTGTTGTATTATGTTGCATTGTATTGTGTTGTATTATGTTGTATTGTATTGTGTTGCATTGTATCATGTTGTACTGTATTGCATTATATTGTGTTGTATTGTACCGTATTGTGTTGTTGTATTGTGTTGTACTGTGTTGTATTATACTGTGTTATATTGCATTGTGTTGCACTGTATTGTATTGTGTGGTATTGCATTGCATTGCATTGCATTGTGTTGTATTGTTTTGTATTGTATTGTATTGTATTGTACTGTATTGTGTTGTATTGCATTGTGTTCTGTTGTATTGTGTTGTATATCATATTGTATTGTATTGTATCGTGCTGTATTTTTGTACTGTGTTGTATTATACTGTATTATATTGTGTTGTGTTGTGTTGTATTGTGTTGTATTGTATCATGTCGTGTTGTATTGTATTATATCGTGTCAAGTTGTATTGTACTGCATTGTATTGTATCGTATTGGGTTGTTTTGTATTGTACAGTGTTCTGTTGTATCGTGTTCTATTGTGTCGTATTGTATTGTATTTTAGTCTTGTCTTGTGTTGTATTGTAATGTGTTGTAATGTGTTGTATTGTGTTGCATTATATTGTGATGTATTGTATTGTATTTGTGTTGTACTGTATTATGTTGTGTTGTATTGTGTTGTAATGTTTTGTATTGTATTGTATCAATTTGTTTTGTTTTGTATTGTATTGTATCATGTTGCATTGCATTGCATTGCGTTGTGTTGTGTTGTACTGTACTGTACTGTACTGTACTGTATTGCATTGCATTGTATTGTACTGTATTGTACTGTATTGTAGATGGCTTAAAGTATAAAAGCAGTTGCTGCTTACTCAGTGTACCATATTGAAAAAAAACAACTTGACAAGACTTGCTTTGACTGTACTGTCCTGTGTTTATCAACAGTTCATCACAAAAGACAGGGAATACAGGCAAGTATATTCATATATTTACAACACAAAATCATATTAAAAGGTCAAGTAAAAGAATAAAACAACATAAGAAAGATCAATTTACATCAAGTTAAAGGTATTGCAAGTAAAATAATAACATCCACACCTTACTCATTCTACGTATTCACCTACGCCTGATTCAGTCCAGGTAAAATATATTCACCTTTGTTTCAGTCCAGGTAAAATATATTCACCTTTGTTTCAGTCCAGGTAAAATATATTGACCTACATCTGTTTCAGCCCAGGTAAAATATATTCACTTTTGTTTCAGTCCAGGTAAAATATATTGACCTACATCTGTTTCAGCCCAGGTAAAATATATTCACTTTTGTTTCAGTCCAGGTAAAATATATTCACCTTTGTTTCAGTCCAGGTACAATATATTCACCTTTGTTTCAGGTCATGTAAACTATATTCACCTACATCTCTTTCAGTCTGGGTGAAATACATCGAGCAACATCTGTTCCAGTTCATGTAACATATATTGACCTACGTCAGTTCATGTAACATATATTGACAGATGTCTGTTTCAGTCCATGTAACATATATTGACCTATGTCTGTTTCAGTCCATGTAACATATATTGACCTATGTCTGTTTCAGTCCATGTAACATATATTGACCTATGTCTGTTTCAGTCCATGTAACATATATTGACCTATGTCTGTTTCAGTTCATGTAACATATATTGACCTATGTCTGTTTCAGTTCATGTAACATATATTCACCTACGTCAGTCCATGTAACATATACTGACCTATGTCTGTTTCAGTCCATGTAACATATATTCACCTACGTCAGTTCATGTAACATATACTGACCTATGTCTGTTTCAGTCCATGTAACATATATTCACCTGTCTATGTCAGTCCATGTAACATATATTCACCTACGTCTGTTTCAGTCCATGTAACATATATTGACCTATGTCTGTTTCAGTCCATGTAAAATAAATTCACCTACGTCTGTTTCTGTCCATGTAAAATACATTTGATTTGATTTGATATGGATATTTATACAGCATCTATACTCTGTCAGAGACCAAGCTCTAAGCACTTTACAAACTCGGGGTCATTTGCACCACAGGCTGCCTACGTGGGTAGAGCTGACTGACGGCTGCCACTGGGTGCTCATCATTCGTTTCCTGTGTCAATCAGATTTCAGACACGCACACATACACAGACAGACAGACATGTAACACTTTACCTGTATTACCGTTTTGTATTACCCTGCCATGAAGGCAGCCATACTCTGTTTTCGGGGTGTGCATGCTGGGTGTGTTCTTCTTTCCATGACCCACCAAACACCGACATGGATTACAGGGTCTTTAACGCGCGGATTTGATCTTCTGCGTGCGCATACACATGATGGGGGTTCAGGCACTAGCAGGTCTGCATACATGCTGACCTGGGAGATTTGAAAAATCTCCATCCCTTACCCACCAGGTGCTGTTACCGAGATTCAACCTGGGATCCTGCGATCTAAAGTCCAACGCTTTAACCACTCGGCTACTGCACCCGTGAAAAGTGATACAGACTTACCTTGAAGACGTGAGGTTTCTCATACTGTGTCCAGTCCATGTTCTGCTCCGGTTCATCTTCCTCTGGTGTGGAGTTCTGTACACACAGTCCAGACACAACATGGTTTTTTTGTTTTTTTTGTTGTTGTTTTTTTAACTCACTCGGGCGACAAGTTTTCTCCCTTGCTTTTCCCCACAGACGGCCCATTTGTAAGAGTTTGGAAAAAAAATTACAAAAAATACAAAATACCGTGTAAGAAAATGAAACTTTCAGAACTGGTTTATTACATGTTGAGCAATTACATATTTAAAAAAAAAATCAAATTTCTCATGTTATTTTTACAGTTTTGCCATATGTAGAAAATACTGCCAATTTTTCACCCCGAATCACCATACCCATGCTTACTTTCTGCATAAAATTCACTTTCTTCTTCGTCATCATCCACCTCTTCAATGTCCGACCCTTCAGTTTGTAGCATTTCAAGTACTTCAGCAACCCTAAAACGTTGCCGTCGCTGCCTTGTTCGCTCCACAACATTTGAGAAGAGGCCGCTTTGCTAACAGGCTGGCACGCGAGCAGACGACCGGTCAGTGACTTTGTCAGCGTGTGTGCGAGATGGGCCACACATGGCAGGCTGGCCAATCATACCATTCTATTGTGGAGTGACCCAGAATAGCGCACTCTGCTTGGCTAATCACAGAATCACGTGTACAGCACGTGATGGATTTTTATTTCTTGAAAATGCAATTCCATTCCATTGTCTGAAACCAAATACATTTTATGTAGAAATGCTCACGCATTCCTTCGCCCGGAGAGAGTTAATGTAATGTCGAAGTAGTTTGCGTTATTTGATTGTTGATCTGTGTTCGTGTGTGTATTGTGCTTGTATTGTGCCATGTGTGTGTGTCACTGAGTGAGTGCGTGAGTAATGTGTCTGGGTATGCAGCTTGTGTTTGTTGGTGCATGCATGTGTGCGCACGTTGTGTGTTTTGTGTGTAGGTGTGTAGGTATGTATGTATGTATGAATGTATGTATGTATGTATGTATGTACCTAAATATATATGCATGCGCATACGTGCTTGTGTTCTTTCAATTTCAAATGACTACTTTTTTTGTTGTTATCATTATTTCGTTTTTATCTTTTTTTTTTCTTTTTTTTTCTTACCTGTTGCATTTCTTGATTTAATCAACTGACATGACATGACCTATTTTAACTGTTCCCTCTTACCTATGTTTCAAATTATATGCATATGTTTGTGTGGGGCTGTTTGAGTGAAGGTTTTTTTGTGCTGATGTAAAGTGCACAGAGCTTCAAGAATATGCGCTATAGCAAGAAGTCTTAACTCACTCAGTACGGCCAGTCCTCTCTTCTCCTCTACACAGACCCCTCGGATGTCCAGTGGGTGTCTGAATGACCCAACCTTTAGCTTCCGTCGTCAGAATTGTGGTATTCTTTGTCAACATTCACCTCTTCAGTATAAGAGCCTTCCGCTTGCAATATTTTGATGATGGTAATTGGTGTTAACGTCGTCTCTTTCGCCGTTCGTATGGAGAGAGTTCATAAATAAATAAATAAATGACTGCGCCAACTAATAACATCAACAATAACAATGGCAAATGCTGACTATGATGATGATGATGTGGATACTTGTATCAATACAGCTCATTTCATGAAGCTAAAAATAAACACTGAAATTCAGAACGATGCCCATGACATCAAACAGTCGAACACGGGAATAACCAAGTTGATCATTCCAACAGACTGAAGAACAGCACACAACTCAAATATTTAAAAAATACAACAGACTGACAGAAGTTTTGGTCAAAAATCCAATACCAAAAATCCCCCCCAAAAAACCCCACCAGTTTTTAACACATTTGTTTGTTATTAGAAAACAGGTTTCAGTCAAAAACAAAACTGTGTGCTGAATTGTAAACAGTTCCACCCAAATCAGATAGTCCTGTCAACACTGATCGACATTCCACTACTTCAACGAACACGTAAATATCAGAATCAAAATCACTGATGTTTCTTTGCCCCACCCCCACCCCCCAAGTATCCATTTTGGATATTTCACCCCCAAACACTTGTCCAACACACCACACAGACACCAACATGTCAACAAGATGGCGGACAAAGCCCCAGATAAGAAATGAAGTCAAGATACTGGAAAAACCTTTCTGTTTCATGTGCTGGACTGTCAACATTTCTAGCTAAGTGGTGAATTCCTGTCCACACAGCATCTACATTTCATTATTTGATATCCAGATAACTTGTATGTTCGTAACTGTTTAGCTTCATCATAAAAAAGGTAGTTAACCTGCTTCATCATAAAAAAGGTAGTTAACCTATCGCACACCAAACGCTTCCTTCAGAAACTGACTTTTAAGAAAGATGGCAGGAAAGTGTTGTAAAATACTAGTTATTACCTGCAGTGTGTGGATGTATGTATGAAACGATGTATGTGATATTTTTTACATTTGTATCTTCTTAATATTCGTAAAAGCTGTTGTTGACTTTTACAGTTATGGTCCCCATGTTGTTTACTTGTCTATGTTGTGATAATGCACCTGACCAAATTTCTCCAGTTGGAGATAATAAAGTTATTCTTATCTTATCTCAACTGTGTTGCCAGCTTCAATTGTTCTGGTTTATTCAATTCCCTCTTTTCAGTTCTGCCATCCGGTAGAGTTAGTGCAGAGTGGCTAGTCAAGGGTGAATTTGATTGTATGACTGAGCATACTTGTGAGTGAGCGAGTGTGCGTGTGTGTGTGCGTGCATGCATGCGCATGTGTGTGCATGTGCATGTGTGCATACATGTGTGTATGCACGCACAAACGTGAAAAAGTATGCGTGTCTACGACTCTGTGTGCGTGAAAAAGTATGCGTGTCTACGACTCTGTGTGCGTGAAAAAGTATGCGTGTCTACGACTCGTGCGTGTGTGTGCGTGTGCGTGTGTGTGTGAGCTAGTAACTCACAGTGTGCCTCAGTGTGCAAGCATTTGTGCCTGTCCGTTCGACCACATCTGTGTCATTTCACTCATTTCAGCATCTCACAACACTACAAAAAAACCAAAAAAAACCTCCCGAAAACCAAGCACAAAACCAGCAACATTAGTGGAGTGATGGCCTAGAGGTAACGCGTCCGCCTAGGAAACGAGAGAATCTGAACGTGCTGGTTCGAATCACGGCTCAGCCGCTGATATTTTCTCCCCCTCCACTAGACCTGGAGTGGTGGTCTGGACGCTAGTCATTCGGATGAGACGATAAACCGAGGTCCCGTGTGCAGCATGCACTTAGCGCACGTAAAAGAACCCACAGCAACAAAAGGGTTGTTCCTGGCAAAATTCTGTAGAAAAATCCACTTCGATAGGAAAAACAAATAAAACTGCACGCAGGAAAAAAATACAAAAAAATGGGTGGCGCTGTAGTGTAGCGACGCGCTCTCCCTGGGGACAGCAGCCCGAATTTCACACAGAGAAATCTGTTGTGATAAAAAGAAATACAAATACAAATCAAACCCGTACCACATTATTATCGGTGTTCTCTGAGCTGTCGGTGATGTCTGGACTGACTCCCTGTCGCCTGTAGGTACCAGTGGGCCGGACTCGCAGCGTCTTGTCGTGTCGCAGCCGGCACTGGTTGTAGGTCATGTAAGGAGACTCCTCATACGTGGACTCGCTCGACAGCTGCTTGATGTAGTCGGCCGCCCACAGCTCAATGTAGAAGTGGATGAGGCCATCCGCAACCAGGTCGTAGACCGTGTCGAAGCGCTTCTCTCCGACAAAGTGCTGCCCATCGTAGTACAGCTTGTAGTTCTTGGTCTCTCCGTTAAACCTGAATCATTGAAATGATAGTAGTTATCAATAACAATAACACATTCCTCCATCTCTCTGACCTAACAAACAACATAATCACTCCCTTCCCACCACCCCCACCTCTCTCTCTGACCTAACAAACAAAACACAAACAACATAAACACACACTCCCCCCTCTAACTTACCAAACAATGTAATCCCTCCCTTCCCACCACCCCCACCTCTCTCTCTGACCTAACAAACAAAACACAAACAACATAAACACACACTCCCCCCTCTAACTTGCCTAACAAACAACGTAATCCCTCCCTTCCCACCACCCCCACCTCTCTCTCTCCGACCTAACAAACAAAACACAAACAACATAAACAACACACACTCCCCCCTCCAACTTACCAAACAATGTAATCCCTCCCTTCCCACCACCCCCACCTCTCTCTCTGACCTAACAAACAAAACACAAACAACATAAACAACACACACTCCCCCCTCTAACTTACCAAACAAACAACGTAATCCCTCCCTTCCCACCACCCCCACCTCTCTCTCTCTCTTATCTAACAACACTCAAACACAATTAACACAAACATACTCCCTACCTACCTACCTCCCTCTCTTACCTAACAACCAACACTCAAACACAGTTAACACAAACATTTACCCCAACCCCCACACCTCTCCCGATCTCTCTCTCTTACGTTACAAACGAGACAAAAACACAATTAACACAAACTCTACCCCCCCCACCCCCCCCGCTCCCCTCTGTCTCTCGCTCGCTCTCTCTCTCTCTCTCTCACAAACAAGACAAAAACACAACACATACACCCTCTCCAAACCCCCCTCTCTTACATTACAAACAAGGCACAAACACAACATCTCTCTCTCACAAACAAGACAAAAACACAACACATACACCCCCACCCCACCCCCCTCTCCAAACCCCCTCTCTTACATTACAAACAAGACACAAACACAACATCTCTCTCTTACAGACAAGACAAAAGCACGATAAACACAAACACATACTCCCTCCCACATCTCTCTCTCTCTCTCTCTTACCTAACAAACCAGACAGCAGCGTTATCACCCTACCCATCACGCTCTGTGCAAACCCATCTGTATGATAGCCAGCTGTGTTCCACTAGGACCATCACAACAGCAGAGGAGTTAACTGCCGTCCCGACAATCCAGACAAGAATTTCATTCCAGTGGAGAGTGCCTTGCCCAAGTTACATCCCCTCTCTCTCTCAGCCAAGAGGGCTTTAGGATGGTCTGCATTGGGGATGGTTCCCAAAGGCCCCCCACCTCTCTCTCTCTTACCTAACAAACCAGGCAGCAGCGTAATCACCCTACCCATCACGCTCTGTGCAAACCCATCTGTATGATAGCCAGCTGTGTTCCACTAGGACCATCACAACAGCAGAGGAGGTAACTGCTGTCCTGACTCCTCTTTTCTTCTTCTTCTTCTTCTGCGTTCACTTGTATGCACACGAGTGGGCTTTTGCGTGTATGACCGTTTTTGCCCCGCCATGTAGGTAGCCATACTCCGTTTTCGGGGGTGTGCATGCTGGGTATGTTCTTGTTTCCATAACCCACCGAACGCTGACATGGATTACAGGATCTTTAACGTGCGTATTTGATCTTCTGCTTGCATATACACACGAAGGGGGTTCAGGCACTAGCAGGTCTGCACATATGTTGACCTGGGAGATTGTAAAAATCTCCACTCTTTACCCACCAGGCGCCGTCACCATGATTCGAACCCGGGACCCTCAGATTGACAGTCCAACGCTTTAACCACTCGGCTATTGCGCCTGTCGCTGTCCTGACTATCCAGACAAGAATTTGATTGTAGTGGAGAGTGCCTTGCCCAAGTTACATCCCCACTCTCTCTCCGCCAAGAGGGTTTTAGGATGGTCAGCATTGGGGACGGTTCCCAAAGCCAACTAGCCCCCATGGCTGCAGCACTAAGAGCCATTGCAGTTTTGCCTCCTAGTTTGAGAGTGATAGTCCTTCACAAAAGACTCAGCTGCAAATGGTTTTCCCACTGCAACAGAGAAAGCACTGTGCAATCTGTGCTGACCCATCTGAATAAAGTACAAGATCAGCACTCTATGTTATAGATGTATTCACAGAAATGCCCCTTCCTATCTCTGCGGCTGCCTTCACCTCTACACTCCATCTCGCTCACTATGATCAGCTTCGGATCCACTCTGTTTACACATACCTAGATTCAAACACTTGACTGTTGGCCGCCGTTCTTTCTCTGTCTCTGGACCTTGCATTTGGAATGAACTTCCTCTTTCGCTTCGTCAAGTCTCCACACTCAGCTCTTTCAAGTCTGGTCTTAAAACCCACCTCTTCCCAAAATAGCCTCCCTTGCCTGCCTCTTCCTTGTCTTTAGTTTCTACAGTTTTAGAGTTATGCATGCATGGGAATGACTGGTGCGAAAGCGCTTTGATTTGTCTCTGCACAAGATTCAGCGCTATATAAATACCATTATTATTATTATTATTATTATTATTATTATTACCTGATAGCCAGGGTGAAGGCGTCAGGGGCACGCTCACTCTTGCGCACCAGGTAACAGCCATCGCTGACCAGCAGACTGTCCGCCGCCGGGCGACTGATGTTGCCGTGGAACCTGTTCACAAGCAAAACAAGACACTAGGATACTTACACCCTTCACTGCCATGCCGGTACAGTTCATGGACATGGTGATGTCACACCCTTCACTGACATGCCTGTACAGTTCATGGACATGGTGACGTCACACCCTTCACTGACATGCCTGTACAGTTCATGGACATGGTGACGTCACACCCTTCACTGACATGCCTGTACAGTTCATGGACATGGTGACGTCACACCCTTCACTGACATGCCTGTACAGTTCATGGACATGGTGACGTCACACCCTTCACTGACATGCCTGTACAATTCATGGACATGGTGACATCACACCCTTCACTGACATGCCTGTACAATTCATGGACATGGTGACATCACACCCTTCACTGTTAACGTGTTTGCTGACAAAAAGGTGACCTATGCTTTAGCTCAACAGTTTGCGAGTTTCGTAAAAAAAAAAAAAAACCCCCCAAATATCTGCTGCTGCAACTTATGTTTGCAGCGAATGAATCAATAATACTCTGTGTGTGTGTGGGGGGGGGGGGGGGGGTGCGTGTGCATGCATGCGCGCATGCACACATTACTCATCAGAGGTGTGTGTACATCCTTCTTTTTTTTCTGGACATAAACATGTTAGCATACACATGCATACTTATAATATATACTTTTAATTCACTCATATGTGTGTGGTTTAAATGTTACTCACTCACACAACTGCACACACACAGAAATGCATCTCCACCCCCCCAACCCCCTAAATCTCTTTTGCACACACACACACACACACAGAGAAAACATACTCCTGTCCACTTACTCATTGCCATAGAACTCTGGCTTGTTAGGCACCTGCACACAGATAGGTTCTTCACTCAGCGGACACAATGACACCTCGGACAAAACACGTTCCTGAATGAAATCACCTGGCTTTTCACCCAGCCAACCAACCCACTGACACACACACTGACACACACACACACACACACACACACACTCACTCACACACACACTGACACACACACACACTCACACACACACACACACACACACACACACTCACTCACACACACACTGACACACACTCACTCACACACACTCACTCACAGTCACACACACACACTGACACACACTCACTCACTCACACACACTGACACACACACTCTTACTCACTCACACACACTGACACACACACACTACAAACACTACAACTGACCACCTGACACACACTGACACACACACACTCTCACACACACACACACACACACTCACACACACACACAAACACACACTCACACACACGCACACAGACATGGAAAACAAAGGCTACGGGGACAAATCCAAATATATGTTACACCGCATCTGCTAGCCAGATGCCTGACAGCGGCATCACCAACGGCACTCAACTCGTCAGGCCTCAAGCCCATGCTTATACATTTCTGTTCCTGTTAAAGTGGATTCCTTTTACAGAATTTTGCCAGAGGACAACACTCTTGTCGCCGTGGGTTCTTTATCAGAGCGCAAAGTGGGTGTTGCACAGGGGGACCCTCGATTAATTGTCTTATCTGAACGACTAGACGCTCAGTTTGATTTTCCTGTCAAACTTGGGGGGGAAAATGGCGAGAACGGGATTTGAACCCTGACCCTCCCCCATAGACTATGTATCAGCAGAGGACCATCTTAGCTCTCTCCATGCAAACGGCGAAAGAGACGACGTTAACAGCGTTTCACCCCAATTACCATCATCAAAATATTGCAAGCGGAAGGCTCTTATACTGAAGAGGTGAATGTTGACAAAGAATACCACAATTCTGACGACGGAAGCTAAAGGTTGGGTCAGTCAGACACCCACTGGACATCCGAGGGGTCTGTGTAGAGGAGAAGAGAGGACTGGCCGTACTGAGTGAGTTAACCAGTCCACCTTCCTTCCCAGTCTTTACATGTATTTCAAAATACTTTTTTTTTTAAATAATTTTTCAAAAAAAGGATTAATGCTTCAAAAGTCAGACCCACTGAGGGACAAAGGGAGATAAGCCTCCGACACTGAAATCATATCCACAATGAAAATTTTAAAATGTATGGATATAATCCAGATCATTTTTAGTCCCTAGATACAAGAAACACGCTGTTCATATTTATCTAATGGACTGTGACATCACTCCCTACGATCTCTTAAAATGATTTATCAAACTAAAGGTTAAAGATCCTACTGCCTTTCATGACCACAAGGGCAGTGAATTCATATCCAGTATGTAGGCTTCAGCACAGAAGGGCAGTGAATTCATATCCAGTATGTAGGCTTCAGTATAGAAGGGCAGTGAATTCATATCCAGTGTGTAGGCTTCAGTATAGAAGGGCAATGAATTCATATCCAGTGTGTAGACTTCAGCACAGAAGGCCAGTGAATTCATATCCAGCATGTAGGCTTCAGTATAGAAGGGCAGTGAATTGATATCCAGTCTGCAGACTTCAGCACAGAAGGGCAGTGAATTCATATCCAGTATGTAGGCTTCAGCATAGAAGGGCAGTGAATTCATATCCAGTATGTAGGCTTCAGCACAGAAGGGCAGTGAATTCATATCCAGTGTGTAGACTTCAGCACAGAAGGGCAGTGAATTCATATCCAGTATGTAGGCTTCAGCACAGAAGGGCAGTGAATTCATATCCAGTGTGTAGGCTTCAGTATAGAAGGGCAGTGAATTCATATCCAGTGTGCAGGCTTCAGTATAGAAGGGCAATGAATTCATATCCAGTGTGTAGACTTCAGCACAGAAGGCCAGTGAATTCATATCCAGCATGTAGGCTTCAGTATAGAAGGGCAGTGAATTGATATCCAGTCTGCAGACTTCAGCACAGAAGGGCAGTGAATTCATATCCAGTATGTAGGCTTCAGCACAGAAGGGCAGTGAATTCATATCCAGTCTGCAGACTTCAGCACAGAAGGGCAGTGAATTCATATCCAGTATGTAGGCTTCAGTATAGAAGGGCAGTGAATTCATATCCAGTGTGTAGGCTTCAGCACAGAAGGGCAGTGAATTCATATCCAGTGTGTAGGCTTCAGTATAGAAGGGCAGTGAATTCATATCCAGTCTGCAGACTTCAGCACAGAAGGGCAGTGAATTCATATCCAGTGTGTAGGCTTCAGCACAGAAGGGCAGTGAATTCATATCCAGTGTGTAGGCTTCAGCACAGAAGGGCAGTGAATTCATATCCAGTGTGTAGGCTTCAGCACAGAAGGGCACGGCCCAATCTTCTCTTTCTGCTGTTTAAAGTATTAACTCACTCAGTACGGCCAGTCCTCTCTTCTCCTCTACACAGACCCCTCGGATGTCCAGTGGGTGTCTGAATGACCCAACCTTTAGCTTCCGTCGTCAGAATTGTGGTATTCTTTGTCAACATTCACGTCTTCAGTATAAGAGCCTACCGCTTGCAATATTTTGATTTTGGTAATTGGGGTGAAACGCAGTTAACGTCGTCTCTTTCGCCATTCGTATGGAGAGAGTTAAACCTTCTCTAGCCAAAGTCAGGTACCCATTCGCACCAAGGGCACTTGGAGTAAAGTGCCTTTCCCAAGAATACAACAAACACTGATCAAGCTGAAACAGGGCTCTGAACCCTGACCACTTGTCAACACTGTATCAGATGGCCCACCTGACCAAATCTGCCACAGCTCTTCCAGTCATATATTTTAAACCACAAGTCCCCCCATGCCCCCCAAACTCACACACACACACACACACACACGCACACAATCCACCTCCCCTACCCCTCAAAAAAAAAAAAAAATCTTAAATACACACACACACACACACACACACACACACACACACACACCTCTAAGAGACAAAGTGTGTCCGTAGAAGAGAGAGAAAAACACAGACACGTGTTATGAATGACGCACCTCTCGATGACACGCTACACAAACACACACACACCTCTAAGAGACAAAGTGTGTCTGTAGAAGAGAGAGAAAAACACAGACACGTGTTATGAATGACCCACCTCTCGCTGACACGCTACACAAAAGGGCTTTGGAGCTTCCTGTTGCAATCGGTACACTGTAAACATAGTCATGATCATGGTGAACCACACAGTAAACAGCAACATAGTCCTGATCATGTTACACAAACAGCAACGCTGTTCTGATCATGTTACACACTGTAAACAGCAACATAGTCCTGATCATGTTACACACTGTAAACAGCAACACAGTCCTAATCATGTTACACACTGTAAACAGCAACATAGTCCTGATCATGATGAAACACACTGTAAACAGCAACATAGTCCTGATCATGTTACACACTGTAAACAGCAACACTGTCCTAATCACGTAACACACTGTAAACAGCAACACTGTCCTAATCACGTAACACACTGTAAACAGCAACATAGTCCTGATCATGTTACACATTGTAAACAGCAACATAGTCCTGATCATGTTACACACTGTAAACAGCAACACTGTCCTAATCACGTAACACACTGTAAACAGCAACATAGTCCTGATCATGTTACACATTGTAAACAGCAACATAGTCATGATCATGTTACACACTGTAAACAGCAACACTGTCCTAATCACGTAACACACTGTAAACAGCAACATAGTCCTGATCATGTTACACATTGTAAACAGCAACATAGTCCTGATCATGTTGCACACTGTAAACAGCAACATAGTCATGATCATGTTACACACTGTAAACAGCAACACTGTCCTAATCACGTTACACACTGTAAACAGCAACATAGTCCTGATCATGTTACACACTGTAAACAGCAACATAGTCCTGATCATGTTACACACTGTAAACAGCAACATAGTCCTGATCATGTTACACACTGTAAACAGCAACATAGTCCTGATCATGTTACACACTGTAAACAGCAACACTGTCCTAATCACATTACACACTGTAAACAGCAACATAGTCCTAATCACATTACATACTGTAAACAGCAACATAGTCCTAATCACATTACACACTGTAAACAGCAACATAGTCCTAATCATGTTACACACTGTAAACAGCAACATAGTCCTGATCATGTTACACACTGTAAACAGCAACACTGTCCTAATAACGTTACACACTGTAAACAGCAACATAGTCCTAATCACGTTACACACTGTAAACAGCAACATAGTCCTGATCACGTTACACACTGTAAACAGCAACACTGTCCTAATCATGTTACACACTGTAAACAGCAACATAGTCCTAATCATGTTATACATTGTAAACAGCAACATAGTCATGATCACATTACACACTGTAAACAGCAACATAGTCCTGATCATGTTACACACTGTAAACAGCAACACTGTCCTAATCACGTTACACACTGTAAACAGTAACATAGTCCTAATCATGTTACACACTGTAAACAGCAACACTGTCCTAATCACGTTACACACTGTAAACAGCAACATAGTCCTAATCATGTTACACACTGTAAACAGCAACACTGTCCTAATCACGTTACACACTGTAAACAGCAACACTGTACTGATCACGTTACACACTGTAAACAGCAACAGTCCTGATCACGTTACACACTGTAAACAGCAACATAGTCCTGATCATGTTACACACTGTAAACAGCAACATAGTCCTGATCATGTTACACACTGTAAACAGCAACATAGTCCTGATCATGTTACACACTGTAAACAGCAACATAGTCCTGATCATGGACACTGTTCATCCCCCTTTTCACACACTTACCCACACAACAACAAGAGTTTTTCAAGAGTAAATTTCAAGTCTCATCAAATCCTTCAGTTCAATATCAAATGTTTTATTATAAAGCATGGGGGAATAATCACTACAATAACACTTTTCTAAGCCATTTTGTGCAATACACACAATACTATTTTCACTGATTAAACACATCAAAGTGAGAACAATCTCTGTGAAACTGAAAGTGTTAGTACACATGAGCTTGTGTGTGTGTGTGTGTGTGTGTGTGTGTGTGTGTGTGTGTGTATGCAATGTGCATCCAGGTGTGTAGACGCATGCATGTGCATGTTCTCAAGCATGTGTGTGTGTGTGTACAAAAGAAACAAAGTGAAAAAGACTTGTAATGTTGTACACAGAACATGCAAACCTACAACGAGTGAAAACAACAAAGCCAACACTCACAGTACGTGTTCCACGGAGGCAGCTGGTTGGACTCCCTCTCATCTGCAAGCACAGACACATAGTCATGAGAACGACGCAGACGTGCTCGGCGATTCACCGCCTGGTCCGCAGAGCTCATCACGCTGTTCACAAACAGCGACCGTCGATTGGCCAACGATGATGTTCGAGTGGACATCTCGACAACGCTGTGTTCAGTCAGTGGACGATGATTTCCCGGTGGTCATTATCGGTTGGTTTGTTGACTGGGTGCTGACCGTCCTAACGGCTCAACACCCAGCTGACCTCACTGTTGGACGGAATCAAATCTGGTCCGCTATTACCGCTGAAGCGTGACAAACATTCCCCGACAACGGATCAGAAATCTGTGGTGTCGACCAGTCTCCGACTCTGATCACCTGTCTGTGTGCCTGTGTTTAACACAGATCCACAACCGTTCCCCACATCACTGTCTGCAGTCACGCAACACACTCCCATCTATATACTATACCACTCAAGCCTCTTCTTCCGTTCATCTCATGTAATTGTAAGCCTGCATAAAATTTTCCCCAAGTACAATTCAGCAATTCAACCCTTGTTTGCACACACAATTCATCAACCCTTCTTCAGATCTCTGTCTGCAAAGTTACACCCCACACCCCACTGGTGTCTCCTGATTCTGTTCATCTCGTGTAAGCCTGTCACACAATTTTCCCTGGCATCGTTTGGTGATTCAATCCCAGTTTGCACACGCTTCATTTCACAGTCAAAAGGAACATGTTTCCTGGCATCCTGTTCTATAATCAGCAGTTATGTCATGGGCAACCTGTCCCCAGTTCAAGCTGACAGATCAACGCAGTGACATTTTACAGTCTCTCTCTGTTCTGCTGACAATCCGGTGTTTCACCTTCACCGTCTTCAAACCTGTCCAGGAGAAAAACCACCTCACTTAATTGGTATCCAAGGAAACCAAGGACCTCACTCAACTTTCACCTCATCGGTATCCAAGGAAACCAAGGACCTCACTCTAACTTTCACCTCATCTGTATCCAAGGAAACCAAGGACCTCACTCACTCTTTCACCTCATAAGTACCCAAGGAAACCAAGGACCTCACTCAACTTTCACCTCATCGGTATCCAAGGAAACCAAGGACCTCACTCTAACTTTCACCTCATCCGTATCCAAGGAAACCAAGGACCTCACTCACTCTTTCACCTCATCGGTATCCAAGGAAACCAAGGACCTCACTCAACTTTCACCTCATCCGTATCCAAGGAAACCAAGGACCTCACTCAACTTTCACCTCATCCGTATCCAAGGAAACCAAGGACCTCATTTTACAATCCCAAACTGTCCGCAGGGCGAGCAGAGTCTCCAATGCTCACAAAAATCCCACAGCATCAGTCGTGTTGTTGTGCAGAATGCTCACAAATCCACCACTTTGGGCTGTAGCAGGCTGTGCTCGCAAGGTGCTGCACTAAAGATAGTCGTGACAAAATGTCTACATGTCAAAGCATGCTCTACGTTTCAAATATGCTCACCAGCGACATCAGTAAATAAACATTCACTGCCATTGCACCCACACTGTCTATGAGCACCTGAGGATGAAATACATTTTGCTTTCAAACCTCTTTTTTTTCTCTACTTTTTTGTACAAAGAGTTCACAACACACACACACACACACACACACATGCAGGTACGTATGGTACACACACACACATACATCCACTCAAACACACACATAGTGGCACACAGTCACACACACACACACACACACTCACACAGTGTAACACACACACACACACACAGTGACACACTGTGACACACACATGTACACGCCACAAAGTCTATGTTTTTCAACAGAGCTTCTGATAAAAATTAATGTCCACAGAACGTGAACAATCGAAAAGGAGGCACCAAAACTGGGTTGTTGTTTTTTTCTTTACATCATATCAAACTCAAAGGTGGTTTTCTCTGAATTAGACAAGTTTTGCTGATAACAGTTAAAAACCATATTGTTTTGTCCATCAAAATGCTTAGTTTACATTTTGATTTTGTGGAAAGAGAGAGAGAGAGAGAATGTGTGTGTGTGTGTGTGTGTGTGTTTCAGTTTCAGTAGCTCAAGGAGGCGTCACTGCGTTCGGACAAATCCATATATACGCTACACCACATCTGCCAAGCAGATGCCTGACCAGCAGCGTAACCCAACACGCTTAGTCAGGCCTTTGTGCGTGCGTGCGTGCGTGTGTGTGTGTGTGAGTTGAGCATGCTGCTTTAAAATGAAAGCACTGTTTGCAGTTTCTTTCAGAAAATGTAACTGGTGTCAGGTGCCCAGCTACTAAACATGTTCCACTGGCAGCACAGACATATAATATTAAAGAACAAACTGACGCGTGATGCGTAACAAAAGCTCTCCATGTCCCACAGTCAGACTTTGTACATCCCAGACTTTGATCTGCACTGAAATCACCAAGTGCTCCACTTCACATACACTGCTCACACACACAACCGAGTGCAGTGATGGCCTAGAGGTAACGCGTCCGCCTAGGAAGCGAGAGAATCTGAGCGTGCTGGTTCGAATCACGGCTCAGCCGCTGATATTTTCTCCCTCTCCACTAGACCTTGAGTGGTGGACTGGACGCTAGTCATTCGGATAAGACGATAAACCGAGATCCCGTGTGCACCATGCACTCAGCGCACGTAAAAGAACCCACGGCAACAAAAGGGTTGTTCCTGGCAAAATTCTATAGAAAAATCCACTTCAATAGGAAAAACAGATAAAACTGCACGCAGGAAAAAAATACCAAAAAATTTGTGGCGCCGTAGTGTAGCGACGCGCTCTTCCTGGGGAGAGCAGCCCGAATTTCACACAGAGAAATGTGTTGTGATAAAAAGAAATGCAGATACAATCAGTCTACAGCAAATCATACACCACTTGCCACTGTTCATGACTACATAATAAGTACACTGCCACATGTACAAGTGTAACACTCACACACGTCACTGTGGTTATCAATCTTCACATCCCTCCAGAAAGTATTTTATCTGTTTTTTACCACCACCTGACCAATAATTTCCCTTTAACTAGTTAGAGGTGACAACGTAGTCCTGTATCTTGTGGAAGAGTCCTTTGCTTTTCTCTGAACGTTATCACTGCAAGAGAAATGAGAAAGGCCGACATGAAGAGTGGCCTGATGATCAGTGATCACTGCAAACTTTGAAGTATGGCTTGTGTTAACTCATCAAGTACTGACATCCTGGCGCCCACGACATGCAGGATGCGACCAAAACTTTCCCTGTGGAGATTCCTGCTGAAGGGTCCGACAGATAAAAATGACAAAAATGCATGGGTTTTTTTGGGTTTTTTTCTCAGTCTCAAACAAAAGCAAATTTGGTAACAATGAATAGGACCACAATGTAAAATGTTTGAGCGTAATTGCCTATACATCTGCATCATCAGTACATGTGAGTATGTGTGTGTTTAACCAAAACTTGGATCCCACAACCACCAAAAATGGAGACAGCTGGTGATGAGTTCAGCAGTTAACAGCGCCCCCAATTGGTCCAGCCAAGCAGTAAATGTGTGTGCATCTGCATACACAAGTCTGTGTGTGTGTGTGTGTGTGTGTGTGTGTGTGTGTGTGTCACAACGAGTAAAATAAAAGTCTGCATACTTGGACCAACTCAAGAAACAAAAATTGTGAAAAAAGTGATACCAAAACAAACCACAAGAAATTTCTAAGAAGAGACAGACACAGACAGACATGAGACAGAGATAGATATGAAAGAGGAGTGAGAGAGAGAGAGAGAGAGAGAGAGAGAGAGAGAGAGAGAGAGAGAGAGAGAGAGAGAACGAACTCTGAACTCAGAAGTGAGAGACAGAGGAGAGAGGGGGGGGGGGGGATAGAGAGAAAGGTGAGAGAGAAGAGAGAGGGAAGAGAGAGAGACAGAGAGACAGACAGAGAGAGAGAGAGAGAACTCTGAACTCAGAAGTGAGAGACAGAGGAGAGAGAGGAGGGGGGGTAGAGATAAAGGTGAGAGAGAAGAGAGAGGGAAGAGAGAGAGACACAGAGAGAGACACAGAGAGAGAGAGAACTCTGAACTCTGAAGTGAGAGACAGAGGAGAGGGGGGGGGAGAAAAAGGTGAGAGAGAAGAGAGAGGGAAGAGAGAAAGAGAGAGAGACAGACAGAGAGAGCAATACACTTTACAGTTACACTCAGAGACAGAAACTGAGGCAGAGAACTTGTTCAAGCAAACGCAGCAGACGGATAAGGGGAAGAGAGAGACACCTTGAGACCTAGACACACCAGAAGAAAAGAAGAGAAAAACTGCGGAAGAAACTCTAGGCTGAAGAATATTCAGTCGACTGAAAAGCTTCAGTACCATCCCTGACACCAAAATGTGATCCGTTACACATCAATGCTCCTATGGTCCTTGTGACTCCAACAGCCTGTCAAAATGTCAACTGTCCCACTCACTTATAACACACACACACAAACTCTGCCATCCACCCGCAGAGACCTAACACTCACTCAAGGGAACACAAGACATGCCAATCTACAAACTTCAAGTTGCTCAATTGTTCAAGCCGTAAAACTTCCTCCTCCGTCTGTCTGCCTGTCAGTCACGTTCACAATCTGCAGGCCCATATTACTTCCTGCTTGCGCACACACGCACACACACACACACACACACACACACACACACATTTCAACGTGCAGCCACCCCTGCTGTGTCTCAGTCAACAACACGCACGGCACAACCAGTACACATGTAGTACAGGACACCATGTGACAACAGTCCACATCCCTCAGACTGACGCCAGAACACACACATTTCCAACTGCAGATTTCACTCTGTGACGGGGTCTGACGAGGGAAGCATCGCACAAGGAAGAAGAAGCAGCACTGGCTGTCTGTCAGCACAGAGCAGTGAAGACCCCAGTGAGTGACACAGGGACGGGGCCACTGAGGGCAGACGGGATCCTTTCCTCGTGTCCTGGAACAGACCTTGCTGCACCTCTTTCTCCGCTCTACCCTCTTACCGTACTCCCTCTTCTAAGGGGGATCTGGCAGACAGGGAAAGAAGACTACAGACACCACACCACTGAGTGGACAGAGAGAAACTTTGCCAACAGTCAGGCCCTACTATCCCACGTCTGCCAGGAATGGAGACAGCTGATGATGTGTCCAGCTGGGCAGCTTCCCCACCCACCACCAAGCCGGGTTGTGGCAGTCGGCTATCAGATCCCAAACATCTCTTCCCAACCCCATCAAATCTGCCTTGCCCCACCTACAACCAATCCACTGAATAACAGTCGCAAAAGAACTCAAATGCAAATACAGGTCTGCAAGAACGCAAACAAACACAGGTCTGCAAGAACACAAGCACAAATACAGGTCTGCAAGAACACAAACACAGGTCTGCAAGAACACAAACACAGGTCTGCAAGAACACAAACACAGGTCTGCAAGAACACAAACACAGGTCTGCAAGAACACAAACAAACACAGGTCTGCAAGAACGCAAACACAGGTCTGCACAAGCACATACAGGTCTGCAAGAACACAAACACAGGTCTGCAAGAACACAAACACAGGTCTGCACGAACACAAACACAGGTCTGCAAGAACACAAACAAACACAGGTCTGCAAGAACACAAACACAGGTCTGCACGAACACAAACACAGGTCTGCAAGAACACAAACAAACACAGGTCTGCAAGAACACAAACACAGGTCTGCAAGAACACAAACAAACACAGGTCTGCAAGAACGCAAACACAGGTCTGCAAGAACACATACACAGGTCTGCACGAACACATACACAGGTCTGCACGAACACAAACAAACACAGGTCTGCACGAACACAAACAAACACAGGTCTGCAAGAACACAAACACAGGTCTGCAAGAACACAAACAAACACAGGTCTGCAAGAACACAAACACAGGTCTGCACGAACACAAACAAACACAGGTCTGCAAGAACACAAACAAACACAGGTCTGCAAGAACACAAACACAGGTCTGCAAGAACACAAACACAGGTCTGCAAGAACACAAACACAGGTCTGCACGAACACAAACAAACACAGGTCTGCAAGAACGCAAACACAGGTCTGCAAGAACACAAACACAGGTCTGCACGAACACAAACAAACACAGGTCTGCAAGAACGCAAACACAGGTCTGCAAGAACACAAACACAGGTCTGCACGAACACAAACAAACACAGGTCTGCAAGAACACAAACACAGGTCTGCACGAACACAAACAAACACAGGTCTGCACGAACACAAACAAACACAGGTCTGCAAGAACGCAAACACAGGTCTGCAAGAACGCAAACACACGTGTGCAAGAACGCAAACACACGTGTGCAACTGCAAGAACACAAACAGGTCTGCAAGAATGCAAACACACGTGTGCAAGAACGCAAACACAGGTCTGCAAGAATGCAAACACACGTGTGCAAGAACACAAACACAGGTCTGCAAGAACACAAACACAAACACAGGTCTGCAATTACACAAACACACACTAACACACGTCTGCAAGAACACAAACAATCGCAAACACAGGTCTGCAAGAACACAAACAATCGCAAACACAGGTCTGCAAGAACACAAACAATCACAAACACAGGTCTGCAACAACACAAACAATCACAAGCACAGGTCTGCAAGAACACAAACATCACAAACACAGGTCTGCAACAACACAAACAATCACAAGCACAGGTCTGCAAGAACACAAACATCACAAACACAGGTCTGCAAGAACACAAACAATCACAAACACAGGTCTGCAAGAACACAATCGCAAACACAGGTCTGCAAGAACACAAACATCACAAACACAGGTCTGCAAGAACTCAAACAATCGCAAACACAGGTCTGCAAGAACACAATCGCAAACACAGGTCTGCAAGAACACAAACAATCACAAACACAGGTCTGCAAGAACACAAACAATCACAAACACAGGTCTGCAAGAACACAAACAATCGCAAACACAGGTCTGCAAGAACTCAAACAATCGCAAACACAGGTCTGCAACAACACAAACAATCGCAAACACAGGTCTGCAACAACACAAACAATCGCAAACACAGGTCTGCAACAACACAAACAATCGCAAACACAGGTCTGCAAGAACACAAACAATCGCAAACACAGGTCTGCAACAACACAAACAATCGCAAACACAGGTCTGCAAGAACACAAACAATCGCAAACACAGGTCTGCAACAACACAAACAATCGCAAACACAGGTCTGCAACAACACAAATCGCAAACACAAGTCTGCAACAACACAAACAATCGCAAACACAGGTCTGCAACAACACAAACAATCGCAAACACAGGTCTGCAAGAACTCAAACAATCGCAAACACAGGTCTGCAACAACACAAACAATCACAAACACAGGTCTGCAACAACACAAACAATCACAAACACAGGTCTGCAAGAACACAAACAATCACAAACACAGGTCTGCAACAACACAAACAATCGCAAACACAGGTCTGCAAGAACACAAACAATCACAAACACAGGTCTGCAAGAACTCAAACAATCGCAAACACAGGTCTGCAACAACACAAACAATCGCAAACACAGGTCTGCAAGAACAGAAAAACAGCAGAGACATCCACCCTATCCACACACATCACATTCACATGCTGACACTGTTTGAAAAAAAAAAAAAGGTCTCTCTCCGTCTCACAACTACATGCATGGAAGCATGCTGGCACTAGTGGCAGAGAGAGTATATTCCCTAACCTTTTATTTACCTGTGTGCTAGCTGAATCGGTAGCATAAGCATCACTGACTTGAAGTTGTGTGCCTTGTGTAATGGAGAGAGTTACCACCCTTTACTATTTGTTAATCATATCGTTTCCTGGCCCATTATTTGTATAATTTCCAGTGGATAAACTACCGAGGCAACCATGTATTTGTTCTGTATTGTCCATGTGTTCTGTGTGGCTTATTCAGGATTAAAGAGGCCATGCCAGTCTTGAATAAAAGCTAATTTGTGTTTGCACATTTCTTCTGTCTTTGCTGCTGTGTGCACATGTCAAATGATTGGTACAAGGACAGGCCTGGTGCTTTTTTTTTTTTTTGAGGAAGTGTCAGGGTTTGTTCCAATGTACCTTTTATTTACCTGTGTGCTAGCTGAATTAAGCAGCACTGACTTGAAGTTGACTATCTTCCCTGTTTTATCACACTGACCGGCTCTATGCTGAGGTGAGGGCCTCACTACAGCGCATCACTGGCCAAAAAGAAACACCTGAAGCTCTGATCACAGAACTGGGTCACAGATCACTCTTGATTCATGTGCCATCAATCTTGCCAGTTTCTGTCAATTTTGTAAATGTTTTATTATCTACATATGTAAAAGTGTGAATTAAAAATCAGAATATTCAATATTTCTTCCAAGTTCAATGTTTACCTGATGTGTTTCTGGTGATAGGAAAAAGAGAAAGACGCCATTTCCCTGTTCCACACAAGCTTAAAAACAGAAGTCAAACAGTTTCTTGCATCTATGCCATTCACACATTTTGATAAATTAACTTCTTCTTTTTTTCCTTTATAGAATAACACATTTTCTTATGTAATTTTCAAACCCTGACAACAAGCACTTCAAGAAAGTTCCAACCGTAGACAGATGGACAATGTGTGTCCGAAAGTTGTTCAACCCTTTTAAATCTCGTCTCAAAACTCACCTTTTCCCTCAGCAGCAAGTTAAATTGTGGCAGGTCCACTTCCTTTGCATTAGCTGTGCTTGACTATGTATGTATACATATGTATGTGTACATAACTACATGCATGTATATGAATATGTATTGTGTGTGCGTGCGTTTATGTAAGTTTGTGCCTGCCTATGTGTGCGTATATGTTAGGGTAGCTGTTAGATACACATGTATTGTTAAAATATATGTATGCAGTGTGTGTGTGTGTGTGTGTGTGTGTGTGTGTGTGTGTAGTCATATTTTGGTATATATGTTAACAAAGCGTTTTTGTTAAGCACCTAGAGCAGATTTCTGGATAGTGTGCTATTTAAGTATCCATTATTATTATTATTAACCCTGGGTCACAAAATATGAAGTTTCCAACATATTCCATGCATAGTAATCATAGCAACAGTCCCGAAAATAAGGTCTGAGTTGTGTCCTTCAAATTCCATTCAGAAAAGTATAGATGGATCTTCGTTCCTATTCCTGAGTGTATCAGAAGGAAAAAAAAAAACATCCATCTCCACATTTGCAATACTTGAATCCTGTCCGTAACATAAAAAAATTAGTATAAAAATAAAGACAAAGAAATGTGCAGCATATTATTTTTTTGTGATATAGCTTCCTGAGTTGGGAAGTGCAGAAATGGAGGAAATGAAACCTGCCAATGAGCCATGTCGTATGTTAGTTTTCCCATGCGAAAACACAAAACAACTGGTTCAGCCAACCAATGAAAGGCTAACGGCACTGGTCTGTGTCAAATGTTACACATCAGTGACATCACAAGATTTCAACTTTTGTTACATGTGTGTGTGTGTGTGTGTGTGTGTGTGTGTGTGTGTGTTCAAGTGCTGTGTACTCTTAGTGTGTGTATGTGTGTGACTGTGTGTATACATGTGTGTGTATATATATAAATGTGCATGTGTGTACACACGTGTGTGTATATATATATAAATGTGCATGTGTCTCTGTACGTGTGCACGCGTATGTGCATGAGCATGTGTATGTGTGTGTGTGTCCACATGTGTATGTAAGTAACACTTTGCATTTGTCAGGAACAGTACGGTAAAACTCCAAGCCCCACAGCCAAGCACAGCATGACAGTATCGCAGTGGGAACACCTCCTGAACTAGCCAGCCCCCTCAGACGCTGGCCCAGTGACTGATTCAGGAAGGAAATCACACTTCACCCTCTCTGTCACCCTTCTTCAATGGTCCTACCACCACCACCCATGATCTCTCGCTCCCTGTCTCAGCGTCGTCGGTGTTGGCTGTCAAACGTCTTCTGATGCCTCATTCAAATAAACGCTTTTGTTTCGCCGTGTATCAGCGCCCAGTTACAAATGAGTGGGGAAGGAAGTAAGTATGAATCAAATGAACACTGACCAAATAAAAGCACTGAGTTACAATGAGTGGGTAAGTAAGAGCACTCAGTTACAATGAGTGGGTAAGTAACTTAGTATGAATCAAATGAACGCTAAGCCAAATAAAAGCGCTTGGTTACTGAGAATGTGTGGATAAGTTAGTAAAGGCAGAGATATTCTATTATGTAGTCTTGAAAATTAACACTGATCTATTGCCAAATAAAAGCACTGTGTTACAGTGAGTGGATAAGTTAGTAATGCCACACAGATAATCTAGGATTCAAATGAAAACTGTAACCAAATACAGGCACTGGGTTACAGTGAGTGGGTCAGTTAGTAATGCCACAGATAATCCATGATTCAAACGAACGCTTTAACCAAATAAAAGAACTGGTTACTGAGAACAAGTGTGCATGTTAGCAAAGGCACAGATATTCTGTGAAGTATGATTCAAATGAACACTTATACCACAGCCAAATAAAGGCCATATGGTTACAATGAATGGGTAAGTTGGTAGGGACACAGATAATCCGATCAAGCAGAGGTAAATCTCAATGTCGACACTGTGTAATCTTCCCAAATCTGGCCCCTCTGTGTGTGTGTGCGTGCGTGCATGCGTACGTGTGTGTGTGTGTGTGTGCACACATGTATGTGAGTGCCTGCATGCACGAGTGTGTGCTAGTGTGTGTGCATGCATGTGCATGTGAATACCTGGCAAGAGAAAGACATACAGCGTGTGTGTGTGTATGACTAAGCTTTGCTACTGAAACTGAACAGTATTTTAAAAACTCGTTTTTCTTACCACTATTTTTCTTTCCTTACAATCTTCAGATGCATCAGTAAACAGTATTCATCACACACACACACACACACACACACACAAATGCGCGCGCACGCACACACACAAATGCGCGCGCATGCGCACACACACACAATCTTTTTCTCATTACCACCCACCGAATGCTGTGACACTGACACACAAACCTCTCTTTCTAGAGATTATACAAGTACTACTCTTCAAGTTCAGTTTGTTTTCTCTTCATTCAGATTCCAAGGGCCGCAATCTGTTCCAGCAAGCAAGCAAGCTCACTTGAAATGCACCCTGCGCAATCAGAACCACTCACATCCACTAGGGTTAATCACCATTCTTAAACACGTGTTTCATATATGTGAAACTGCATGTTTGGTGCATTTCTGTTATGCATGTGTGGGTGTATGTGTGAATGTGTGTCTTCATATTTTACATTTATTCACTTATTTATCACCATTGTTGTCTTATTTATTTATTTATTTATGTTTTATTATTATCATTTTATTAGCATTACTAATATTATTACTACTACCTTTTTCTATATCATAATTATTATTTATTTATTTATTTATTTATTTATGCAAGCTTATCTATTATTTATTCCCCCGTTTTTTTTGTTTTTTTTGTTTGTTTTTTCTCAAGGCCTGACTAAGCGTGTTGGGTTACGCTGCTGGTCAGGCATCTGCTTGGCAGATGTGGTGTAGCGTATATGGTTTTGTCCGAACGCAGTGACGCCTCCTTGAGCTACTGAAACTGAAACTGAAACTGAAACATGTGTGGTTCGTCCGTCGGGATCGACGAGGGCCATCTAGTCATCCTGGGGGTGGGTAGGTTGGGCTCTGTGGGTGCGCAGATGACTGGTCAGGCCAATCCGCGCCTGGAAGGTTCTGACGCAGTGTGGATAGGGGATGGTGGCGGCTGTCAGGGACTTGCTGGCACTGCTTTTTCTGGCCTGTCTGCGTTGCTCTGCTGCAGCGATTCTGTTGGCCTCACAGGATTTGGCGCCTTCGTGGGCAGCTGAACGCCACTTTGGTCTGTCCATTGCATTCAGCTCCCATGTGTTGTGGCTGATGTTGATGGCCTTCAGAGAAGCTTTCAGAGTGTCTTTGAAGCGCTTCTTTTGGCCTCCATGGGAGCGCTTGCCATGTTGGAGTTCACCGTACAGCAGCTTCTTGGGGAGCCAGTGGTCTGGCTTGCGAACTACATGGCCTGCCCAGCACAGCTGGGCCTGCATCAAGATGGTGTATCCATATAATCAAACCCTTTGAGTCTATTTTTTTTCCTTTTTTTTTTTTTTTTAATACAGTGCAAAAGCTAGAAATGTGTGTGTGAGAGCGAGAAGATTACTCAAGAGTAACTTCAGTAAGCGCATCAAATTTAGATTAACTTGTGAGAGTGTGAAACAATTCTCTCAACATTTGAGTGGAGGATGGGGGGAAAGAAGGGTGTGAGAGAGAGCGACAGACGGGGAGAGATATGTGAGAAAGCAAGGAACACAAAGAGAGAGAGAGAGAGACACACACACACACACACACACATACAGAGAGAGACAGAGAGAGAGAGAGAGACACACACACACACACACACACACAGAGTGACACACACACACACACACAGAGTGACACACACACACACACACACACAGAGAGACCGCAACTCAGACAAGACAAAGCCAGTAAAAGCTGTCTAAGTTAACAACCTATACTACCTGGAATAAACTAAAGTAGTGGGGGGGAGGGAGCCAACAGCTGAAATGGGAGATAAACAGGAGAGACAGCAACAGCAGGAAAGGGGCTTCAAGGAGGGTGGGGTGGGGGTGGGGGGGGGGGGTGGGAGGGTGCCAGGGGTGGAGGGGCCGCCACTGGAGAGAGAGAGAGGAAAAGTGAGAAAGGTGGGAAAGAGTGGCAGGATGAGAGAGCTTGAAGTGCAGAGAGAGAGAGAAGGAAAGAAGGGATATGTGTGTGTGTGTGTGTGTGTGTGTGTGTGTGTGTGTGTGTGTGTCTGTGTGTGTGTGTGTGTGTGTGTGTGTGTGTCTGTGTGTGTGTCTGTGTGTGTGTGTGTGTGTGTGTGTGTGTGTGTGTGTGTGTGTGTGTGTGTGTGTGTGTGTGTGTGTGTGTGTGTGTATGTCTTAGGGGCAGAGAGAGAAGGAAAGAAGGGATATATGTGTGTGTGTGTGTGTGTGTGTGTGTGTGTGTGTGTGTGTGTGTGTGTGTGTTAGGGGCAGAGAGAGAGAAGGAAAGAAGGGATATATGTGTGTGTGTGTGTGTGTGTGTGTGTGTGTGTGTGTGTGTGTGTGTGTGTGTGTGTGTGTGTGTGTATGTGTGTGTGTGTGTGTGTGTGTGTGTATGTGTGTATGTCTTAGGGGCAGAGAAAGAAGGAAAGAAGGGATATATGTGTGTGTGTGTGTGTGTGTGTGTGTGTGTGTGTGTGTGTGTGTGTGTGTGTCTTAGGGGCAGAGAGACAAGGAAAGAAAGGATATATATATATATATATGTCTTAGGTGCAGAGAGAGAAGGAAAGAAGGGATATATATATGTGTGTGTGTGTGTGTGTGTGTGTGTGTGTGTGTGTGTATGTCTTAGGGGCAGAGAGAGAAGGAAAGAAGGGATATATGTGTGTGTGTGTGTGTGTGTGTGTGTGTGTGTGTGTGTGTGTGTGTGTGTGTGTGTGTGTGTGTGTGTGTGTGTCTTAGGGGCAGAGAGAGAAGGAAAGAAGGGATATATATATATATGTATGTATGTATGTCTTGGGGGCAGAGAGAGAGAGAGATGGACTGACAGACACTAGTGACAGGCAGACAGAGCAGGCCGACAGAGACATAAAAGACAAACATGCAGGCAGATGCAAAATGGGGGCTCTACAGGCAGACAGACAGAGAGAGAGAGAGAACACACTGAACACTGACAAAAACATTTCATTCATTTTCAGTGTTCACAGAGAGAGAGAGAGATGGGGGGCTCTAGAGGCAGACACAGAGAGAGAAATGGAGAGAGAGAGAGATGGGGAGAGAGAGAGAGATGGGGGGCTCTAGAGGCAGACAGAGAGAGAAATGGAGAGAGAGAGAGAGATGGGGAGAGAGAGAGAGATGGGGGGCTCTAGAGGCAGACAGAGAGAGAAATGGAGAGAGAGAGAGATGGGGAGAGAGAGAGAGATGGGGGGCTCTAGAGGCAGACACAGAGAGAGAAATGGAGAGAGAGAGAGAGGGGGAGAGAGAGAGAGATGGGGGGCTCTAGAGGCAGACAGAGAAAGAGAGAGAGACAGAGAGCTAGAGAGAGAGAGAGAGAGAGAAGATAGCTAGAGAGAGGGGAGAGAGAGAGAGGGGGAGAGAGAGAGAGGGAGAGAGAGAGGGAGAGAGGAGAGCTAGAGAATGAGAGAAAGAGAGAGAGATAGAGAGAGCTAGAGCTAGACAGAGGGAGGGAGGGAGGGAGAGAGAGAGAGAGGAGAGAAAGAGAGAGAGGGAGGTTGAGCTCAGTGTTTCACCGTGAGAAGAGTGCAGTTTCAACTAATTCAAGAAAAACTTTTTTTTTTCCCCTCCAGGGTTTTGTCTCTTTGAACACACAGATGAACCCCAATCACTATCAGTACAAACTGTCACAAAACGTCAGACAAGAGAAGTGAAAGCTGTGAACAAATTCAGTCCTCAGACTCCCAGATAACAACTGTGGGAGTGGGGTGGGTGATGTTTCACTGGTTTGGAAATAGCTTTTTTTTTGTGAGCTACTCAGTATCTTAACTCTCTCCATACGAACGGTGAAAGAGAAGACATTAACAGCGTTTCACCCCAATTACCACCATCAAAATATTGCAAGTGGAAGGCTCTTATACTGAAGAGGTGAATGTTGACAAAGAATACCACAATTCTGACGACGGAAGCTAAAGGTTGGGTCATTCAGACACCCACTAGACATCCGAGGGGTCTGTGTAGAGGAGAAGAGAGGACTGGCCGTACTGAGTGAGTTAACATTTCTATCAATATTCCTGTGTCATGAACATTCATACCAGAAGATGTATTGTTCAATGCTGTCAGAACCACAGGGAGAGGGCTCAGACGCACATCACCATGCTTATGCCAAGCCCGGCTGTGTGAACGAAGCGGCTTCAGAGCAGAGGGCACGGTAGGCGGACACACATCACATGATTTCACCACAGCAATCACAGCTAATACTCAGCGCGACCCCCGCAATTTACAGCTGCTCCTGCTGTTGCAGCCATTCCCAACGCTTCTAAACCCTGTTGTTAGTTTTCTCTGCGTCTTTTTTTTTCTTTTCTTTTTTTTCCCCATCAGTGGAGGATTTCAAACTGAGCGCTTGCTGACTGTCAGCACAGACAGAGAGAATGTCAATGCATGTGACAGCCAAGTGGCCAGAACGCTTCACTTTCACTGCTTTACTCCTAGGGTCCTGGGTCGGATTCCCCAGCTGCTCGGTTTAACTCGCTCAGTACGGCCAGTCCTCTCTTCTCCTCTACACAGATCCCTCGGATGTCCAGTGGGTGTCTCAATGACCCAACCTTTAGCTTCCGTCATCAGAATTGTGGTATTCTTTGTCAACATTCATCTCTTCAGTATAAGAGCCTTCCGCTTGCAATATTTTGATTATGGTAATTGGGGTGAAACGCTGTTAACGTCGTCTCTTTCGCCGTTCGTATGGAGAGAGTTAAGGATGATCTAAAGAGATTTTACCTAACTCCCGGATCAACAAATCACAGACCTGCTAGTGCCTGAAACCCATGTCAGTTTTTGGTGGGGGTATGGAAACACAAACGTACCCACTATGCACATTCCATAAAAATAGAGTACGACTGCCTACATCAGTAAATGGCAGGATAAAATAGCCACAAACACTTCAAAGCCCACCCACTGATCATCTAAGAGTGAACGTGGAAGCCACAACCCACCATAACAGGAAAAAAAGGAGGAGGAAAAAAGAGAAAGATCATGTCTGCAGAGCTTCTACCTCGCTTGTGCATGGAGAGACCACACAATTCTATTCTCAAGCATTAGTCATTACCTCGGATCTCTCTCACTCACTCTCTCTCTCTCTCCTTCTTGTTTAAGTTTCATGAAAAAAAAATATCATACAAACTGTAAGTGCTACCCTGTACTAACTCAACAGAAACTAGAAACATAATCCTGGTGTCCTTCTGACTTGCCTGTCTCCAAAACCTAAAGCTTCAGAAACTTGTTTTAGTTGGCAACTCGACTATGAGAATACAGAGCTAAATTCAAAATTCTTTTAAATAATGCACTTATAACATAAATTTTGCTTAAAGTTAAATCATTCCTTTTTAGGTTCTGAGCATAGATTGTACGTATGCTGCATATGTGTGTGTAGTTTTAAATGTGTGTGTGTGTGTGTGTGTGTGAAGACGAACACTGTATAAGAGCTCAACACAGTTACCCCGCAAAGCACTGGCTAAAGTGCATTCATGGTCACACACACACACACGTCGGCACAGAACAGTTAAAACTTGAAGTGACAACTTCCTATTTTGAAGCTAAACGTCCAGCTATCAGATTCCAACCACATGACAAAGATCATGCAGTACTCTGTGGGAATGTGACGCCCTGTTTCTCAAACTGCACAAGTCTGCTTAAATCACGATCACATTCCTCCGCTTTGATGCCCCTCCCCTCCATGTAAAACGATCTCCGTATCGTGACCAGACTGTCAAAAGGGAATGGCCCCCCCCAAACAAGCACACAGCTGAAATCTGGATCACAGGAAACTGAACCTCTCACTGCAGACATGTCTTCCAGTAACGTACTAACAATGGAACAGTGGGGCTCTCCACACAGTTTCTGCGTCGTGATCATAAGGAGGAGAACGGAAATTTACATAACACCTTCCAACGCTCAAGGCACTTTACAGTAACAGCAAAAAGTGATACCAATAAACATATAAAAATGCTATGGTGTTACTGTAACGCAAAAAGATAGCAACCACACACACACACACACACACACACACAACAGACTCACAAATGAGCGCACACATGCATACATGCACTCACATACACACACACATACACAACACACACACACACACACACATGTATGCGCATGCGTGCATGCACACACACACACACACGCGTGCACACACACACACAGAGTCACAACACAACTCAGACACACACACATACATCATACAATCAGGAACCTCATCTTGGAAAGCATGATCAAATTATACTTTATAGTCCCCAGCTCCTTTTTGCTTTGCCCCCCCCCCCACCCACCCCCATTCTCCCCCTCCCCCACCCCACACCAATATAAAAACCAAATAGCTAGATCTCCAAAAAAGGTGAAAAGAAACAAAGTAACAACAAAGAACAGTGGGATGAATAAACCAGAAGTCACCCAGCCACTGGTCTAAATAAAGAACGTGCAGCTCAAATATTTCCTCTGACACTAGTACAGATGCTGAGAATCTAGGTCTTTCTAAATGACAATGAACTAACCTTTGCTAGAAGTAGAACTTGGCACATTCTAAAATATAAGTTCCACACTTTGTTTCTTCCACACAGAGAGAGACAGACAGAGAGAGACAGAAAGAGAGAGGGAGAACAATCTGAAATGAAAACAGACCACCAAAATGAGTTCTAAATAAATTAGAAAGAACCGAGTACAAAGAATGAATAAAAGGGAGCACGCACACAACAAGAAATTAAGAAAAGAAAGAGAAGAAAAAAAATAACAGCCCAGAAACGTAATGGAACAAATTACAGAAGTACAACAACGAAAGCTTAACTAACAAAAAAAAAAAAGGGGGGGGAGGCCGGGTTCTGAAGACAGAAAGAGAATGGAGAAAAAAGCTAAAGAAAGAAAATAGTATAAACACTGAAAGAAAAAGCGGAGCTAACAGAGAAAAAGAACAGTTCAACAGACAAATAAAAACGCCATAGAAAAACAGAGAAACGAAATAAAATTCTATTTAAAGAGGGTAAACGAATAAGCACAATGTCTTGGGTTGTTTTTTTTTACACTCAGCCCTCTGGGCAAGAAATCTGAATGCAAAAAGAAAAGAACAACAACGTTAAACTGAATGCCACAATACTGGAGAGAGGGGTGGGGGGAGTGGGGGGCAGAAGGAGAGACATACACTGCAAGAGAGACAGAGAGCTCAAAGCAGACTGCAGAGAAAGAGAGAGAGACTCAGAGAGAGAGAGAACCGGGAAGTTCAACTTCCAAGGAAAGAGAGGGGGAGAAAGAGAGACAGACCGACACTCTGAGTGACCGAAACTGAAAGAGAGACCGAGACAGAGAGGCAGGCAGCATTGGACTTTCAATCGGAGGGTCTCGGGTTCAAATCTTGGTGGTGCCTGGTGGGTAAAGGGTAGAGATTTTTCCAATCTCCCAGTCCAAGGTCAACATATGTGCAGACCTGCCAGTGCCTGAACCCCCATCGTGTGTATAAGGACGCAGTTCAACTACGCACGTTACGGATTTTGTAATCCATGTCAGCATTTGGTGAGTTATGGAAACCAAGAACATACCCAGCATGCACACCCCTATGGCTGCCTACATGGTGGGGTAAATAAACAAAATGGTCATTCATGTAAAATGTTAAATGTTACATGTTTGTCTGAGTGTGTCTGCTATGTGCGCGTGCCTGAAATCGAACTGAATGACACAGGAAACGAATGATGAGCACCCAGTGGCAGCCATCAGTCAACTCTACCCAGGTAGGCAGCCTGTTGTGCAAATGACCCCGTGTTTGTAAAGCGCTTAGAGCTTGGTCTCCCACCAAGGAGAGGTGCTATACAAGTATCCATATCAATCAATCAAAGACCAAAACAGAGGGAGGGAAACAGCAGGGGTGGATACCAAACGAAAGAAAAAAGACAGACACAGTTGAAAACACTGCAAAGAAAACAATCATGTTCTTCCTGTTTGAAACTGGCAGCAAAGCTCCGAATTGTCTGTCTAACAGGTAGTTTCAGTTTCAGTTTCAGTTTCAGCAGCTCAAGGAGGCGTCACTGCGTTCGGACAAATCCATATATACGCTACACCACATCTGCCAAGCAGATGCCTGACCAGCAGCGTAACCCAACGCGCTTAGTCAGGCCTTGAGAAAAAAAAAAGAAAAAGAAAAAAAGGTGAATAAATAATAGATAAGCTTACATAAATAAATAAATAAATAAATAATTATTATAATATTTTAAAAAAAGGTAGTAGTAATGATAATAATAATAAAATAATAATAATAATAAATAAATAAATAAGACAACAATGATGATAAATAAGCAAATAAACAGGTAGGTCATTTGATAACTTACAAACACGCACATGAGTATGACTAGGAGTAGTGAACGTATCAGTGTAGGAGTGTCAAGACCCTCTGCCAGGTTCTTTCTTTCAAACCTTTTCCTTCTTTATTACCGTATTTTAACTCTCTCCATACGAACGGCGAAAGAGACGACGTTAACAGCGTTTCTCCCTAATTACCACCATCAAAATATTACAAGCGGAAGGCTCTTATACTGAAGACGTGAATGTTGACAAAAAATACCACAATTCTGACGACGGAAGCTAAAGGTTGGGGTCATTCAGACACCCACTGGACATCCGAGGGGTCTGTGTAGAGGAGAAGAGAGGACTGGCCGTACTGCATGAGTTAACCACTGCAGATACACTGCAGAGAGGATTGTACTGTCTTCACAGAGACAGAGACAACATCATTCATTTAAATATCATATGATTATACTATTATGTTCCTTGCTTTCTGGAAAATGTACTTCCTTGCTTTCTGCGGAGTAATATCTGTGTTCTGATGCTCTTACTGAAACATTGCTCTACACACAAGGAGAACACAAAAAATAAGACTCCCATGACTGAGTGCACTATTTCACTCTGTTTGCATGAAGTATTCGTGACTGTATGTGTGTATATTATATAATTATGCTCAGACTTTACAGTCTCTCTGCAATAAGTCATAAATATACATATATATATCATTTCAGAGTTTAAGTTTGGTTCAGGACACCGCCTCTCAAAGGCAAGCAGTGCATTTGGCCGCCTCCAGAAAAGAGTATGGAAAAACCACTCCTTGCGACTCTCCACAAAGATGCAAGTCTACCGAGCTGCTGTACTGTCAACACTGCTAGATCAGAGGCATGGGTGCTGTACCGGAAACAAACAAAGCGGCTCGAGCAGTTCCATCAGAGATGCCTTTGGTCTATCATGGGCATCAAGTGGAAGGACTACATAACGAATATAGAAGTCCCAGAAAGAGCTCAACTGCAAAGCATCAAGTCAATGCACATGCTAAAACAACTTCGCTGGGCAGGACACATCACCCGGATGCCTGACACTCGCATGCCGAAAGCAGTATTCTATGGGGAGTTGGTCCAAGGCAAATGCAATACAGGCGCACCACAGAAAAGATTCAAGGACCAGCTGAAGAAGCAACTGTACCAAGCAGACATCAACCCCAAGACATGGGAGCAGTCAGCATCTGACAGAGGAAGCTGGAGATCTTCAACGCTCAGGGGAACCCAACACTTTGAGGAAACCAGACGACTGAACATCCAGAAGAAGGAGAAGGAAAGACCCAGGTCCGCAGCCCAGCAACGCAGGCCAGATCTACACCTGCCCACAATGCCACAGACTCTGCAGATCACGGACTGGACTAATTAGCCATCAAAAGGCATGCCACCCATCCCTGGCGGGAACTTCCCACTGATCTTCACAAGCAAAGAACCAGCCATCAACATATATACCATTTCAGAGTTTAACTTTGGTTCAGGGCACTGTGGGCCATTTGAGCGGTTCCCCACAAAAACAATGGGTCATTCAAATTAATGGGTCATGAAAAACATCGCCATTCCCATCCTTGATGACCCCATCAGGCCACCCCACACCCCCAAAACTGCTGACTTGTTTTCTACTCTGTCCATTACACTCACTGGAATGTGAAATGGTTTATATGGGTAAAACTGATGAGTCCAACAAATAATTCAATGGCTATCCCAAATTTTTTGCTTAATCACCTTGATCACAGAAAGTTGTGTCCAGAAATGCTGTCACTCTCACCCTGAACCTCTTCCATCCTCATACGGATGTGCAAAAAATGTTAAATTATGTTTGTCACTTTGTGTGTGTGTGTGTGTGTGTGTGTGTGCGTATGTGTGTGTGTGTCACAGCATGGAAAGATTATGTGCTAGTTCTGGAAAATACAACAGTATCAAACTTTATTCTGCAATGCTGAAACACTGGTTAATGGTGACTGCTCTGGACAGCAAATGTTCACCCCTCTCACACTATGGTCCATACAATACAACAAAACCAAACCAAAGCAGCACAGCTGAAAGACAACAAATCTACAATGTAACTGTCTCCTGTGGTAGTCTAATACCATTTGTTTGGGGAAAATATGTTCCTCTGCTTTGTGATACTCTAAATAAATTTCCAGTTGTAAAACAAGTCTGAAAGTGAAATGACAAAAAGTACCATACCAACATAAATGCTGACCTGTTTAATTCTGTTCCTGTGTAATCACAGGGAGAAGATTAAATGCATACTAAAGATAATTATATTTGTGTCAGTATGTGTAAGTTAGACTTATAGAAACATGAACATACTTGAAAACAAAGTATGGCTGCTCAAATGACTAAATAAAAATTGTCATGCATGTAAAAGGGCACTTGTGCATATATATATATTTTATATATATAAATATATATATATCTTGATGTGATCTAGAGTATACTCAAAACGGTCCCACTCTTCTATAACATTAACAAAGTAAACACATAAGTTGCCCACAACACTGTAAAAAATCTCTCAGACTCACTCTCCAGACGCTAGTAGCATGGAACTTTGAAAGAGATTCAACTGTTCAGAACACCCATTCATTTTTTTCTCAGGGCAGCTCCTTTCAGCGGAATGCTCTTTCATGTGATGATGAATGCCTATGGGCCAAATCTTCTAGATGTATCAAAGCCATCCTCAATCTAGGAGACCGGTGGGAAAGTAAAAACCTAAACTGGCACTGTATTCTGCCACACTTCACAATACCCAAATGATACCTTTGTTGTACTTTTTTCATTTCCTGGCTCAATACAAGTTTCTCTGGGGGTTTTTTCCACAATGTTCATAGTTCATCTGCTCGATGTCCAAGTGCAGGGCAACAAAATTAATGATTATCATTAAAAAAAAATTGTCTAAGCATCAGCTTGAAGCTGTAATCATGATTGTTTTGCTGGAGAATAAGGGATACATCCAAAAGTAAAAAAGCCCTTTTCGCATGACCATTTTAGGAAATTAACGAGTCAGATGACAGACAGACTTGCTGCGTCATCGATGGGTCATTTCAAAACTGTATCAGTGTATGTTTCAATGACTGATGACCGACATGAAACTTTAGTTAAACCTTGCCAATATAATGACTATCACTATCAGTTTATGCATGTGTACACACATGCTCAGTCAGACATATGTATCTGGGTTAAAGATATTGATTTTATCATGACAGTTTACTCTGTGACTGAGGTGCAGACACCAAGTGGGAAAACCTGTGTATGAAAGTGAAGTAAATTTATCTGACATGTGACATGTTTTGATACTAATCACTTCAATTCACAGTAATAATCATATAGTCAAAGAAACGTTGCATCTCACTTACTTGTGTTAAACTTAATGTATTACATTATTAGTAATACTCCAGTCATAAGCCCATAATGAATCACACCTTATTCACATCGAACAGTCAGGATTTAAATCACACTCCACAACAGTCAAATTCTTAAAGATCTGGAAGAAAAATAATAATAATGAACGTTACCAACCGAAACATATACAGCGTACAAAAGGAAATAAATAATTAACTGTGGTTCATTCATGCGTGTGGTTGTCCAGATTTCACCGCCTTGCTTTGGCCGTAGAATCGTGAGAATCTTCGTTTCCTAAACATGACTCAGTCTTCCGTTCTCCGCTGAGCGCCAGACTCCGAAGCTACAGCGCTAATTAGCTGACAAGCGGGCACCTCTCCTACACAAGGTGGGGGGAGTGGAGTTACTTAGACAAGCGCTACTTCCCGGAACAAAAGAAACAGCGGAACTCTTTCCCTCTTTCCCAAGACAACACAACATGCGCACAGACGACTCTTCGGTCTTTCGATAAGTCTCAACATACATCGTAGCAACTGAAACAAAGGAGAACATTTTCTCTTACCTTGCATGATTTTGGATTTTTGTAGGTCTGAGGCAGTTGGTCCGTTAAGTTCTGCTTGATAGCATTTCTCTGGCCATTTTAGATAAGCCGAACACGTTTTAATCTCTACTTCGTGTGCTGTACCAACACATCTGAGTCAATGCATGTGCTTCTTCCGCCATCTGGGGGCGCACCGCTTCCCAAGGGAAACGACTGTCCGTACTCGTACTGGAAAGAAAAAGTTGCTTCCCGTTTATTACAATTTTCCCCTCATCTCTCTCTCTCTCTCTCTCTCTCTCTCTCTCTCTCTCTCGCTCAGACTAGACAAGAAAGAAACGGTAAGAAAATGGTGAAATTGGATTAGTCAGATTGAAGGCTTGCGATCACTGGAATGTGTTATTTCTTTGCAATTCTTTTTTCTTTTTTTTAACAGACTGATGGCAACAACCGACGTTGTTTTTTTTGTTTTGTTTTGTTTTGTTTTTCAGTTCCATTTTTTCACTACTTTGACTTGGACTGGAGGGATGCTGTATTTTAGTGGTGATTATTTGTGTTTATACATTAAATAAACCCAGTCTAACGTAATTTGATACATACTTTGATACACATTGTGATTGTGCAGAAACAATACGAAGCTCAACCAATAAACTTTATTCGCTGAAACTATGATTCCGGCGAACAGAGTTGAAAGGAAACTTAGCTCAAAGTCTAACCCATCTCTCTCTTTGAGTCACACAGATAGAACAGCTCACGTCCATCAGTCTGTATACACGTCTGTCTGTCTGTCCGGCTGCCTGTGTATGTATCTATCTGTTTGTCTGCCGTCTCGTATAGTGTTCATCTGTTGATCTGTTTGGATATATATAAGTGTAGTCTGTGGTGTGTTTTAACTTTCACTGAGCAAAACTTACTGGACTTCTTAATTGTTGTTGAGATTTTGGCAACTTTTTACTTCCAGTCAAAGAGAGAAAACGTGTGTGTGTGTGTGTGTGTGTGTGTGTGTGTGTGTGTGTGAGTCAGATGTGTCGGCAAGTGTGTCTCCGCAGTGTAAGAGTCGATTTGTTTCAGTGTGCATTTTACAAGGAACATAATTAAAAACTGGCATACAATAAAACAAATATGTATTTGGAAATATGAAATAAAAAGAAGAATGTATGCATTATACATTGCTTTTTTTCTTCTTTTTAATCTTTGAACGTATTTATTACCTATGAAACCAGAAATAGTCCGAAGTCGTGTATATTATATACATATATATCTATACACTGGCATATATATACTGACTAGTAGATAGCATAATAATGATGTGCAGTCTATAGTTTTTTGTTTGTTTGTTGTTGTTTTTATTAATCGGTACACATTTTCAAGTTCACTGGGACAACAGCATATCATGATATTCTACATTTCAACAGCTTGGACTGACGGAGTCGCCGATCATACGTCCCTAGCTTGCTCAAGAGAGGAACTTCAGTTCAAGTCAGCTACACAAGGTACACAATTACATATAGGCATTTCAGTCACTTTTAAACCTGTGTGGAAAGCTGTATAGCCATATCCATAACAGACGATAAAATTGGGTTGAAAACAGACACGATACCACTGAAGAGGGATATAAGCTGGTCTTCGAAAGATCATTCAGCTATATTGACTGTATTTTCACTAAAGATACTGTTACGGAAATACTTTCTTAAAAACATAAAATTAACTATCACTTTCATTGATCTTGGGAAATGTTATCAGTTATATATATAACCATAGTGAAACCGAAAGAATACGATATGGAGGTAGGACGGTAAACGGCGAAGGATTTCTTTGTCCACTGAAGGGTTTCTTCTCTTCTTCTTCTAGTCGTACGTGGCCGGGCTGCAACTCTCACGTTCACTCGTACTATGCACTCGACTGAGTGGGCTTTTACATGTATGACCGTTTTAACCCAGCCATGTAAGCAGCCATACTGCCACTGGCACACGAAGGCCGGGGGCTCAGGCACAAGCAGGTCTGCCGGCACATGTGTTGACCTGGGAGATCGCCGGAAAACTCTCCAACCCGGATTTACCCGCGGCCTGGCACCGCAGCTACCGAGATTCATTTCCAACCCGGGACCCTCAGATTGAAAGTGCAGTGCTTTAACCACTCGGCTATTGCGCCCCTCTAACTACCCCTAACAGCCCTTCCCAATGTGACCGGCCCTCAGATTGAAAGTCGGTCCAATGCAGTGTGCCACATAGCTGTTGTGCTGACCACCTTGTTGTACTGCTGTGAAACATGGACCGTCGACGTATCGCCGTCACATTCAACAACTTGAGCAGTTTCACCAGAGATGCCTTCGAAAGATCCTCGGCATAAAGTGGCCAGACAGGGTCTCCAACCTCCAGGTCCTAGAGAGGAGCGGCCTGCCCAGCATCGAAAGCCTGCCGTGATCCAGTGCCAGCTACGCTGGACAGGACACGTTGTCCGCATGACAGACAGCAGGATCCCGAAGATGCTACTGTATGGCCAGCTGAAGGAAGGCCACCGCGAACTTGAAAGACCCTGCAAGCTCTTCAAGGACGGACACCTTGAAGACATACCTCAAAGCCTGTGACACTGATAGACATCGCTTCCGAGTCCTGGGAAACTGATGCCCTTGACTGCTCTCGCTGGAGGATGCTGTGCTCTAGTGGCATTAAGACGTTTGAAAACAAGAGAACGCTGGCCATTAAGGAGAAGCGTGAGCGAAGGAAGCAGGGCTCAGCTTCTGGAGACGTGTTCCCTTGCAACACCTGTGGGAAGTGCTGCGTATCCAGAATCGCACACACACACACACACACACACACACACACACACACACACACACACACACACACCATATATTGCTATCACGCCAATACATTGAATAACCCTGACCTCGGTCCAGGATTTAACCGGGCTATGCCTACAGAGTGGGACGTCACACTTTCTGCAGCCGGATAAGTGTGACCCGACCTAGCTGACATAGCGAAACGTATAACACAGACACAAAGACACTAAGACCCGGAGAGACGGGGGTTGTGGAGAGAGAAAGGAAAGAGAGAAGGAAAAAGACTGTTGGAGAGAGAGAGAGAGAGAGAGAGAGAGAGAGAGAGAGAGAGAGAGAGAGAATGGGCAGTCAACCAGTATTGACTCACCAGAACCCAATCATTATTATTCCCCCCCAAATTTACACCTCCCTTTTCAGAGTATCAAAACATGGATAATCAGAACTTTCCCGGGGTCGTTTTACACACAAACCTCTCTCTGTTCTTGATCCTTCTCTTTACAAACTTTTCTCCCGCATAAGAAAAAACGTGTTAATTAAATCTGATCATTCTGCCGCGCTGAACACACGTAGATATACGTGAGACAGAGACCCGGAGGAGAGGAAACATATTTTTAACTCACTCAGTACGGCCAGTCCTCTCTTCTCCTCTACACAGACCCCTCGGATGTCCAGTGGGTGTCTCAATGACCCAACCTTTAGCTTCCGTCGTCAGAATTGTGGTATTCTTTGTCAACATTCACCTCTTCAGTATAAGAGCCTTCCGCTTGCAATATTTTGATGATGGTAACTGGGGTGAAACGCTGTTAACGTCGTCTCTTTCGCCGTTCGTATGGAGAGAGTTAATGGCCTTACCTTTTGAAGCCGAAGTCAGAGAGAAATAAGGCATGCGTTCATTTTTGATTGAGTCTCCACATCTGTATCGTTTTTTGTTTTTTTTACGATCAAAGACAATAGTTGATAAACATTTAAGAATTTGATTGATTGATGTGGATACTTCTATAGCGCCTATCCTCGGTCAGAGACCAAGCTGTAAGCGCTTTACATACACGGGGACATTTGCACCACAGGCTGCCTACCTGGGTAGAGCCGACTGACGGCTGCCACTGGGCGCTCATCATTCGTTTCCTGTGTCATTCAATCAGATTTCAGACGCACACACATACACACTCAGACAGACATGTAACATTTTACGTGTATGACCGTTTGTTTGTTTTTTATTTACCCCGCCATGTAGGCAGCCATACTCCGTTTTCGGGGGTGTGCATGCCGGGTGGGTATATTCTTGTTTCCACTGATAACCCACCGAACGCTGACATGGATTACATGCATATTTGATCTTCTGCGTGCGCATGCACACGAAGGGGGTTCAGGCACTAGCAGGTCTGCACATATGTTGACCTGGGAGATCGGAAAAATCTCCACCCTTTACCCACCAGGTGCACCGAGATTCGAACCCAGGACCCTCAGATTGAAAGTCCAACGCTTTAACCATTCGGCTATTGCACCCGTCAAGAATTCATTGAATTACGATGAAACGAGATGTTTATCCGCAGGGGTTTACATTTAGAATCGATCCGTCATTGACGCATTGAAATGAATCGTCGACTAATTCTGCGGGGATGAAAAAAGCATGCTGAAAAGTCACAGTTATACAACTGTGTATTGTTTGCTATGAAAATGGTATGCGTTTGAAGACAGACAGACAGACAGACAGACACACACACACACACACACACACACACACACACACACACACACACACACACACACACACACACACACACACACACACACACACAGGGGAGAGAGAGAGAGAGAGTTCACTGATTCAAATCCCTCAAGTTCATTTTAGAAACGTGGCGGACATCTTGTGGATGAATATGTATGATGATTGCGAAGATGACAACGGCAACAACAACATCAAAGAAAGAAAAAAAAAGTTACTCTGAGGATGAGAATGCATCGACCTCGTCAAAACAAGTCTGAGACGGCTGTTGTCACTGCAACATGACATTGCCTAGAAATTACTAATAAACGCTTGGAACACACACACACACACACACACACACACACACACACACACACACTCACACACACACACACACACACACACACACACACACACACACAGAGAATACTTTATCATCTCAACAAGAGAAATTCATCTATCACGCATCTATCTGTCTATCTATCTATACACGCACATACATAATAATAATAATAATGGATACTTACATAGCACACTATCCAGAAATCTGCTGTAGGTGCTTTACAAAAATGCTTTTGTTAACATAAAACATTATATCTATGTTACATACACACACCAAAATGTGACTACACACACACACACACACACACACACACACACGCACACACACACACACACACACACACACACACACACACTGCATACATACATTTTAACATACATGTGTATCTAACAGCTACCCTAACACATACGCACACACAGGCAGGCACAAACTTACATAAACACACGCACACACAATACACATACATACAAAAATTCTTTTTTTTCTTCTTCAGGAAACGTTTTCATGTAATTGCTGCAACACTATTTCAGTTCCCCATCTACTCTGACTGTCAAGTCCTCGCTATCCAATTGTACGAGTTTGAGAACACTGAGGTGTAGGTTTGAGCACCACTGAGGAAGAACGACATTCTTCTAGTACTTCTTCTTCTGCGTTCATGGGCTGCAACTCCCACGTTCACTCGTATGTACACGAGTGGGCTTTTACTTGTATGACCGTTTTTGCCCCGCCATGTAGGCAGCCATACTCCGCATTCGGGGGCGTGCATGCTGGATATGTTCTTGTTTCCATAACCCACCGAACGCTGACATGGATTACAGGATCTTTAACGTGCGTATTTGATCTTCTGCTTGCATTATACAGGTGAAGGGGGTTCAGGCACTGGCAGGTCTGCACATAATTATGTTGACCTGGGAGATCGTAAAAATCTCCACCCTTTACCCACCGCAGGCGCCGTCGGCCACCGAGATTCGAACCCGGGGCCCTCAGGTTGAAAGTCCAACGCTTTAACCACTCGGCTATTGCGCCCGTCAAACGACATTCAATGTGTCTTATTAACACGAGTCTCCACGCGGCAGTCTGTAGCGCCCAGAAAAGTCGCGGAAACAGTCGGAGGATGTAAAACACCATCTGTAGCGACCACTGCTGAAGTTATGTACAATTCTGTTGCTGGAAATTGTCCGGGTCAGACTATAATTCCTTTTATTGAAAATATGACTGACGACTCCTTCCCTCCCCCCCCCGCCCCCCGCCCCCTCCATTTCCACTCGCTCCGTTATAAGCGTCCCCCCCACCCCCCACCCCCCCTTTTTTTTCTCAGTTATTCAGCACTGATCAATTCTTGCGTTTTCGGCATACAGTTGCAAATTCAGCCGGTAAAAACGGCACTGAACAAAAACACTGCAACAACAAACTAAAATCCCACACACACCGATGAACTTCACCACCCGGAAAACTAAAGAAAAGAAACAAAAAGCAAGCAACATAAAGCACTGACACCAAGTCAAACAACAAGAAAGCAACTTGATAAATCACCCATAACTCAGTATCACAGTACGTTCTTTTCATTTATATATCGGGCAAAACTGACCAAACGTTATTTTCTTCTGAGAATCATATATATTATGCCGCCAGTGACGTCATCGCCAGGTCACGTTATAATTAGTTCTTTTTACTTCGCATTATCAGTTGTTGCAGTCAGTACACTAGTTTTCTCATGCCCACGAACACTCAACTAAGAACTCTGTCTCTTTCTGTGTCTGTCAGTGTCTGTCTCTCAACTACTGAGGCTCGCCGGCACACACACACGCGCGCCGCGCACACACACACACGCACGGCACACATACTCAGACACGCACACACACACACACACACACACACACACACACACACACACCGGCCACACACACACTCAACGAACTATCTGTCGGTCTTTCTCTGTGTCTGTCTGCCTGTCTGTCTGTCTCCTTCACACACACACACACACACACACACACACACACACACACACACACACACACACACACACACACACACACACACACACACACCGGCCACACACACACTCAACGAACTATCTCTCGGTCTTTCTCTGTGTCTGTCTGTCTGTCTGTCTGTCTCCTTCACACACACACACACCCACCCACCCACCCACCCACCCACACACACACACACACACACACACACACACACACACCGGCCACACACACACTCAACGAACTATCTGTCGGTCTTTCTCTGTGTCTGTCTGTCTGTCTGTCTGTCTCCTTCACACACACACACACACACACACACACACACACACACACACACGCACACACACACACACACACACACACACACACACACCGGCCACACACACACTCAACGAACTATCTCTCGGTCTTTCTCTGTGTCTGTCTGTCTGCCTGTCTCCTTCACACACACACACACACACACACACACACACACACACACACACACACACACACACTGTAGGCCCATGTGTGGTATCCTCTGATTGTCAAATCCATGACTGCTCGTTGTGTTATCTTTTTTTCGTTTAGGTGGGAGGGGAGGTAAATTGAAAAGTGGGGACATGTTCAAGTACTGTGAAGCATGGGTTGCGTGGGAGAGAAGGAGAGGGGGAAGAACGGAAGGGGGAAGAGGGATCGATGTTGAAGTTTATGTAACTTTTCAAGAAGTTTTTGTTGTTCGTCGAGAGCAAGTCACATATGTACAGTGGACGACAGGCAAACAAGGGTTACGCACTCTGTTTGAAGCAAAAAATCTGGGTCAACCAAGAGAAGATCACCCCCAAAGTCCCCACGTGGTTTCACTGACTTGGGTTTCGCGGCAGACGATAGCGAGCTTTCCTGCTCACAGGACGTCGACTTTCCGGTAGAAAAGCTGACTTCGAAGACTTTCCGAGTTTGCAGAATGGCAGGAGAAATTGGTAAGATTTCTCTTCTCTTTATTTGTTCATAGGTACTGAAGCTGACAATAAAAACATTACCAGGTTTCATGGTTAGCATGGTGCCTCGTTGTCTGCTGCTCAACTTCAGGCATGTCAGTTTCACGGCCGCAGGGCCGCAGAACAAAGTTTAACTGCAAGAAAATAAAAATAAAGTATATATGTAAATTCACTAAATGCAATAAATGTATAAATAAAGTTATGGTATTAACTAACTATAAGTTCAGATGAGAAAGGTGGGCGATATCCACAACTTTCTTTCAAGATGGAATGAGTAGTGTTCACAGCAAGGCGTGGACGTTCACTCCGCCGGTCTCACAGAGGAGTGGAGAGGAAGAAATGTCGACAAAGCCGACAATACATGTTCTCACGAACTTTATTTTTATTTTCTTGCAGTTAAACTTTGTTCTTTTTAATTTTTTTTTCTTCTGTGTTAATATTTTATGCAAATCTAGTGTAGGCTGTCATTGTCCCAATGCCTGGCAGCATGTGGGGTGTCTGTTAAGATGAGGCACCTGCTCTTATTTTTTAATTTATTTTTGGATAATGTTTTACTTTCATATTCTTATTTATGATTTTATTTTCTATACAGCAGATGTGATATAGTGTATATTATATAGATCAGAAAGAAAAAATGAACTTGACAATCATTAAGTCAAGGTTCTGAGCCCAATTTCCCAGAGATTTTATTTGTCAAAGCTTGAAAGTATAATTCAGAATTTGAGGATTGAGACAGTTGATTCCTGAATATATTACAGTTATTAGTAGTGTCCATGGTTACGATAATTCTAAGCCTTATTCTAACTACCTCCCATTATGCATTTATACTAGTACTTCTGCCCAGTTTAAAAGATGCTGAATACACTCACACTCTTGTCTTGACATGCTGTCCATTGAATGAGTGTGGTTTTGTTCCATACAAACAAAAACATCCACAACATTGTGCAACATTAGTGATTTTTGTTGTTGACAATGTCATTCCATATGTTCTTAACTCTTACTGAAATATTACTTTCTTGTGTTTGTATTTGAATGTTAAAACAAATAGTTTTCCATTTGCATTTCTTGTGGAACTGTACTCAGCTGCATAAAACTTGTAAAAGAACTGATTCCAGCACTTAACAGTTGATACATGTTGCTGTGAGATCACCAAGTACTCTTATCTTATTCCGCACTCTACATTGGCTCCCCATTGAAACGAGAATAAAATAGAGAGTTGTGTGTCTCTGCTGTTCTGCTTTCCACTCTGCAGGACCTACTTATCTTTCTGACCGTATCAGTGTTTACACTCCCACAAGAAATCTCCACTCTTCCTCTGACGGTTACCTTTTGAAACTTCCTCGCGTCAATACAAGAACCTATGGTGAACATTCGTTCTTCTTTGCTGCTCCTCACATCTGGAACAACCTTATCATATCCATGCATCTGATTCTATTTCTGCTTTTCGCTCATCACTAAAGACTTGTCTTTTAAAAATCTTAACAGCTTCCTTTTCTCCAACACCACCCATGTCAGCTCACTTTGGATGTATGTAGAGTGGGAAAGGGAGAGTGTTTGTGGGGGGAGTTTTTTTTGGGTTTTTTTGAGAAAGAGTGGCCATGAATGTTTTATGTTACTTGTAATATTTTTCTTTCATGTAAAGTGCCCTGAGCTCTTAGTGAGAAAGGGTGCTATATAAATGTACAGTATTATTATTATTATTATTATTATCTCATCAAGAGAAAATAAGCTTAAGTATGTAAATCATTATAGGTCATGTGTGTAAATTGTTGTACAAGCTTTACAGCTCTGTATCTTCGATCGTAATAACAGACTGGCACTTAATGTCTAGACACCACACAGATTTTCCATACTCCTTTACTCCTCAAGAGTGTATCAGAGCTTTGTAATGTAAGTTTAACACATATGCCATGGTCCAGATAAGTGATTTTTTCTTTTTTAATGAATGAATAAGTGAATGTCTGTCAAACGAATCAGTCATTTTGTGTGCTTTATTGATGCAGTTCTATGTACAGGTCAATGGAAAAAGTTCTGTCAAAAGTTACTTAAGAGGTCTTTTTCATTCCACATATTCTTATACACCCCCCTGCCACCTCCGCCACCCCCACCACCACCCCCTTTTTAGTGCATCTCTTTGCAATTATCAAGATTAAAATACAGAATCCATTTTTCTGTCTAGACTTGGGAGTTTGAATCTTGCTGTAAATTGGTACTGTCACATCTTACATTATAAATTTTTGTATCACCAGCAAATATTTTACAGGATGATTCCACACACTACACAGTCTGGAATGTTATTCATGAAAATAGTAAATAATATTGGCCCTGAAATTTAATTCTTTGGGGATTGCACTATGAACTCTTTTGAACTCTTGCTTTAAAAAAAATCCCTTGTCCATTTGTGTATATTGCTGTCAGCTCAAGAAATATCCATATAGATATACCTCATGATTGTTTTTTGTGGAATACTGTCGAAGGCTATACAAAAATCAAAACAATATTTTCGTATCAACTGGGCTGCCATTGTCAAGTTTTCTCGTCGGCACACTCAAAAGTTGCTTCAAAATCACATTTTTGCTAAGCATAGAAATTACCAGGGTAGTAGTGAATAGTATAGTTATGAGAATAATGGTATTTTGTATAACGACTCTGAAACTTAATGTTATTCATTATTTGTTTCGTTTCATCAGAGATGGAAAGTCATCCTTATAAGTTTGGCTGTGATTTATATGAATACATGTATAAATGTTTGCTATTGTATTATTTTGCTTTATGGACTATGGCTGGTATGACTATGAATAAACAAAGCTAATTATCAATATCAGCTGCTACAACTACATAAGTGAAAACAAATTTTGTGATAGACCGTAATTGCTTATTATGTATATTGTTCTTTTTTTTTTCTCTTGTAACAAACACATGTACTTGAATTATTACAAAATACTTGAATTATTCCAGAAAACTATAATTATCTGTATATATAAACACATGGAATCTTTTTACCAGTTGAGGACTACTGTTTGGGTACTTCTCGCCAGTGTGAGTACAGAACATGATCATTTTGTTTCTCAACATTGAAAAAGGAAAACAAGAAGACTTACAGACACACTGTAAAGCATGATTCAGAATGTTTTTGTTTGATTAACAGCATTGCTGAGCGTCTCCAATAAAGGTGGCCTGATACCATTCGCTGAGAAACTGTCAGCGTTTGGATTGCGGCTGGTGGCTTCAGGGGGCACAGCCAAGGCCATCCGTGATGCCAACATACCTGTCAGGTGAGACAGGTGTCCTGTTTTTGTGCTGTCAAGTGAGACAGGTGTCCTGTTTTTGTGCTGTCAGGTGAGACAGGTGTCCTGTTTTTGTGCTGTCAGGTATGACAGGTGTCCTGTTTTTGTGCTGTCAGGTGAGACAGGTGTCCTGTTTTTGTGCTGTCAGGTAAGACAGGTGTCCTGTTTTTGTGCTGTCAGGTAAGACAGGTGTCCTGTTTTTGTGCTGTCAGGTAAGACAGGTGTCCTGTTTTTGTGCTGTCAGGTATGACAGGTGTCCTGTTTTAATGCTGCTAATCAGGCTGTCAGGTAAGACAGGTGTCCTGTTTTTGTGCTGTCAATCAGGCTGTCAGGTATGACAGGTGTCCTGTTTTTGTGCTGTCAGGTAAGACAGGTGTCCTGTTTTTGTGCTGCCAGTCACACATTATACATAAGGACACAGTTCTTTTTCTTTCAGTTATAACTTACATTCTCCTCATTTCTTCACTGGAAATCTGAGCAATCTTGGAGAGAGGAAGCTGTGTCAGTACATGGAATCTGGGAGAGGTGTTGGGTGTGTGAAGGGGATGCTCATACAGCTTTGTGGCAGAAACTTTTCAGTTTCTCAAGGAGGTGTCACTGCATTCAGACAAATCCATTTACACTGTGCCACATCTGCCAGGCAGATGCCTGACCCAGTAGCATAACCCAACGCGCTAAGTCAGGCCTTGAGTGTGTGGAGATTCTTCTTCTTCTTCCTCGTTCGCCTCCCATTAGATGAGCAGCCCGGTGTGTGTCCTCGATGAAGGCTGCCATCCGTCGCAGCTCCTCCAGGGTGCCGCACAGCTTGGCTTCCACTGCTGTCAGTGTTGGCCAGTACTTCCTCCTGGATGCTGCATGCGTTGTACAGTGTGTGGAAATAAATGTTTGTGTACCTATCAGAGCGGATTTCTGCTTCAGAATATTGCCAGAGGACAACCCTTTTGTTGCTGTGTGTTCTTTTTCTGTGCGCTAAGTGCGTGTTGCACTCGGAACCTCGATGATTGTTTGATCCAGATGAGTAGATGCTGAGTGAGAAAGGAGAAAGTACGTACAGGAAAGGGCAAGAGGAGGATTTGAATCCACACCCTCACGGACACTATCGCCACAATGGCAGATTAAAGTACGTACAGGAAAGGGCAAGAGGAGGATTTGAATCCACACCCTCACGGACACTATCGCCACAATGGCAGATTAAAGTACGTACAGGAAAGGGCAAGAGGAGGATTTGAATCCACACCCTCACGGACACTATCGCCACAATGGCAGATTTAAGTATGTACAGGAAAGGGCAAGAGGAGGATTTGAATCCACACCCTCACGGACACTATCGCCACAATGGTAGATTTAAGTATGTACAGGAAAGGGCAAGAGGAGGATTTGAATCCACACCCTCACGGACACTATCGCCACAATGGCAAAAACCATCCTGCCACCTTGCTCCAGGTAGACTGTGACTGACAAAAGAAGGGTTTTGTTCTAAATAGAATGTATATGGTGGGCTTGGTGAGATATTCCTGGAACTACATTGACACATGAAAGGACTGCATTTTTATACTTGAATAATTCCGACATTATTACATAGTCATTACATCATGTACAAGAAGTGGAACGATCAAAGGATTTACTTTTACTGTCTTAGTTAATGACATCTAATAAAGTAAATGACGAGAATGCTTAATCTGCAACAAGGCAGATTTTAAGTTTATTGAAAACTTGCAAAAGCAGCAGGTTACACAGCTGACAAAAATTTACCAGTCTTCTGAGAAACCAGTTCTCATGACAAATGATGATGTGTTGAACAGTTCTATTTAACATTTGTATCCAGCTGAATACATGCAACTAGAAGCTGTTTCCTGAGTTCATTCACCTGTGATGTTTTCATTGAGTTATTGACTAGTTGCTGGATAGGATTTTGGTTTTTTAAAAATGTACATATCATTATATTTAATGCACAACCACTAGTGGATTCTCTTATTCAGTTATTATTAATTTCAAATATGAGAGTGCAGAGGAACTTAAATATATGAAAAATATTTTTGTGTGTTTACATGCCAGTAAATAAGTAACAAAAATTCAGATATGTGTTGCTGTAATATTCAAGTTTGTTATTATAAGTTATGTTTATATTAAACTACATGGATGTGGTATTCACAAATATGTATACACACGGTCACTGTGGTGTTCAGATAGATCTGTATACACACATGGTGATTGAAATACACACATGCTTGTTGTTGATATTCAAGTGTGGTGGTTATGGGGTGAGCGGAGGTTTCACGAGGAGCCTGTGTGCATGTTTTCAGTGATGTGTCGGAAGTGACCTGGAGCCCCGGAAATGCTGGGCGGTCGAGTGAAAACCCTTCACCCTGCTGTCCATGGAGGTGAGTGAAAACCCTTCATCCTGCTGGCCATAGAGGTAAATGAAAACCCTTCACTGTTAGAGGTGAGTGAAAACCCTTCACTGTTGTTCATAGAGGTGAATGAAAACCCTTCACTGTTGTTCATAGAGGTGAATGAAAACCCTTCACTGTTGTTCATAGAGGTGAATAAAAACCCTTCACTGTTGTTCATAGAGGTGAATGAAAACCCTTCACTGTTGTTCATAGAGGCGAGTGAAAGCCCTTCACTGTTCATAGAGGTGAATGAAAACCCTTCACCCTGCTGTCCATAGAGGTGAGTGAAAAACCTTCACAGTTGTTCATAGAGGTGAGTGAAAACCCTTCACTGTTGTTCATAGAGGTGAATGAAAACCCTTCACTGTTGTTCATAGAGGTGATTGAAAACCCTTCATTGTTCATAGGGGTGAATGAAAACCCTTCACTGTTGTTCATAGAGGTGAATGAAAACCCTTCACTGTTCATAGAGGTGAATGAAAACCCTTCATTGTTCATAGAGGTGAATGAAAACCCTTCACTGTTCATAGAGGTGACTGTTCATAGAGGTGAATGAAAACCCTTCACTGTTCATAGAGGTGACTGTTCATAGAGGTGAATGAAAACCCTTCACTGTTCATAGAGGTGACTGTTCATAGAGGTGACTGTTCATAGAGGTGAATGAAAACCCTTCACTGTTCATAGAGGTGACTGTTCATAGAGTTGAATGAAAACCTTCACTGTTCATAGAGGTGACTGTTCATAGAGGTGAATGAAAACCCTTCACTGTTCATAGAGGTGACTGTTCATAGAGGTGAATGAAAACCCTTCACTGTTCATAGAGGTGACTGTTCATAGAGGTGAATGAAAACCCTTCACTGTTCATAGAGGTGAATGAAAACCCTTCACTGTTCATAGAGGTGACTGTTCATAGAGGTGAATGAAAACCCTTCACTGTTCATAGAGGTGAATGAAAACCCTTCACTGTTCATAGAGGTGACTGTTCATAGAGGTGAATGAAAACCCTTCACTGTTCATAGAGGTGACTGTTCATAGAGGTGAATGAAAACCCTTCACTGTTCATAGAGGTGAATGAAAACCCTTCACTGTTCATAGAGGTGAATGAAAACCCTTCACTGTTCATAGAGGTGACTGTTCATAGAGGTGAATGAAAACCCTTCACTGTTCATAGAGGTGAATGAAAACCCTTCACTGTTCATAGAGGTGACTGTTCATAGAGGTGAATGAAAACCCTTCACTGTTCATAGAGGTGAATGAAAACCCTTCACTGTTCATAGAGGTGAGTGAAAACCCTTCACTGTTCATAGAAGTGAATGAAAACCATCGTCACAATCCATTTTAGTGTAATTATAGGATACTTTTTTTTTTAAAGTTTTTTTTAAAACATTATTGTGTAAGATTCCAATGTATTTTCTATTTTGATGTAAAACAATGTTTTTTTTTTTTGTACACTTATAGTTGACTTCATCAAGTTTTTGCGCCTTATACATATAATTATTATTAGTAGTAGTTCTTTTTTTGTGTATTTATCTATTATTTATTTATTTATTTATTTTATTTTATTTTATTTATTTAATTTATTTTTTTCTCAAGGCCTGACTAAGTGCGTTGGGTTATGCTGCTGGTCAGGCATCTGCTTGGCAGATGTGGTGTAGCGTATATAGATTTGTCCGAATGCAGTGACGCCTCCTTGAGCTACTGAAACTGAAACTGAAACTGTAAAACGATGACAGTGCACTGTTGTCTGTTGTTGCAGGCATCCTGGCTCGTCTGACGGAGTCTGACCAGGCCGACATGAAGCAGCAGGGTCATCAGATGATCAGGTAAGAAGCTCCTTGTCTCTGTCTCTTTCTCTCCTCTACTTCTCTGGGTCTTTCTTTGAAAAACTATTATATAAAGCCATGCTTGTTTCGGTTATGTTTATTAATGGCATCTAACGATGAAAACACCATACGTAGTTTTGCTATGTATCTTTATAAAGCACTGCAGTTAAGAGAGACACTCATTTCTTAGATTCACTGATAGTTTGTTGTGAATGACATTGTGTTGTTTATATTACCAGTTGCAATGACACATGTAAAACTGTTATTACCCCCTATTCATATGGGGCTATGGCCTTAATTGAATAAACCATCCTGAATCTTTGAAAAACTGGTTTGGGAAAAGAAGAGTTTTTTCTGAGTGTTTGTTTTCTGTTGCTGTCCATTCATTTCTTTATTTGACTACTTTCACCAGTGAACTGAAAGGCTTCATTGACAGTTTACCAAAACTGACATTTATCGTCACAGACGATCACAGTGATTTTTCGAATATTCACTGCATTGCATCGTCGTTGTTCCAGAAAATCAAGCCAAAGTTGTCTGACCCTTGGAAACCTTAGTATTTCCTTTGGGCAGAGCGAGAAACAGTTTGGCGCATGGTGATGGTGATGATATGGATCCTTGTATAGCACCTATCCTTGGTCAGAGACCAAGCTCTAAGTGCTTGACAAACGTGGAGTCATTTGCACACCTGGCTGGGAAGAGCCAACTGACAGCTGCCTTTGGCCACTCATCACTGAAGTCAGATTTCAGTCACGCACTTACATTCTCACATAGTCATTTAACATTATATGTGTCTGATTGTTTCTTTATTACCCCGCAGTGTAGGCAGCCATACTCCGTTTTCAGGGGTGTTCATGTTGGGTATGTTGCTTCCATAAGCTACTTACGTTGACATGGATTTTAGGATCTGAAATGTAAGTGTTTGATCTTCTGCATACAGATTCACACAAAGGGGATTCAGACACTAGGTCTGCATATAATTTGGACTAGAGACACTGGGAAAATTCCCACCCCTTAACCCACCAGGTTTACCGGGGAGGGAGCTCTATCAGCACTCAGTTTCATCCCCACTCTCTCTCAGCCAAGAGGGTTTTAGGACGGTCGGCGTTGAGATGGTTCCCAAAGGCCAACTAGCCCACAAGGCTGCATCACTAAGAGCCAGTGCAGTTTTGCCTCCTAGTTTGAGAGTCATAGTCCTTCACAAAAGACTCAGCTGCAAATGGTTTCCCACTGCAACAGAGAAAGCACTGTGCAATCTGTGCTGACCCATCTGAATAAAGTACAAGATCAGCACTCTATGTTATAGATGTATTCACAAAACTGCCCCTTCCTATCTCTGCGGCTGCCTTCACCTCTACACTCCATCTCGCTCACTATGATCAGCTTCGGATCCATTCTGTTTACGCATACCCAGATTCAAGCTCTCGACTGTTGGCCGTCATTCTTTCTCTCTCTCTGGACCTTGCGACTGGAATGAACTTCCTCTTTCGCTTCGTCAAGTCTCCACACTCAGCTCTTTCAAGTCTGGCCTTAAAACCCACCTCTTCCTAAAATAGCCTCCCTTCCCTGCCTCTTCCTTGTCTTCAATTTCTCCAGTTTTAGAGTTATGCATGCGTGTGAATGACTGGTGCGAAAGCGCTTTGATTTGTCTCTGAACAAGATTCAGCGCTATATAAATACCATTATTATTATTAACTCGGGCAACTCGGGTGATAATCAGTTGTTCTGACCACTTGGCCACCGCACCCACGTGGCCATTCTTGAAGAAGTAGAAACCCCCTGAAAGCTGAGTATGGCTGCCTACATGGCGGGGTAAAAACAGTCATACATGTAAAAGCCACCTCATGTATATGCGAGTCAACGTGGGAGTTGCAGCCCACGAACGCAGAAGAACAAGAGAAGAAACGGAAGCTTCCTGCCCAGGGCACGGGAAAAAGACAACACAGTTTGGTTCATCAGGCGCTAAGGAGGCAGCTGAAACAGCTCTGGAGTTTTCATGCGCGATGATGCTGGGCTTGTTCCGATAGAATTGGTCGTCTTTGGAGGATCGACTTGTCACTAAATTAGTTGCACACCATGTCTAAGCTGGCAAAGAAACTCCTTGGACAATGATCTGGCCAGTGAAAAAGTAATGAGACATTTGTTCTCTTCAGCAGTGAAATGATTGGGTGTTTTGACGGGCGCAATAGCCGAGTGGTTAAAGCATTGGACTGTCAATCTGAGGGTCCCGGGTTCGAATCACGGTGACTGTCTGGTGAAGGGTGGAGATTTTTCCGATCTCCCAGGTCAACATATGTGCAGACCTGCAAGTGCCTGAACCCCCTTCGTGTGTATATGCAAGCAGATGATCAAATACGCATGTTAAAGATCCTGTAATCCATGTCGGCGTTCGGTGGGTTATGGAAACAAGAACATACCCAGCATGCACACCCTCTAATACGGAGTATGGCTGCCTACATGGCGGGGTAAAAACGGTCATACACGTAAAAGCCCACTCGTGTGCATACGAGTGAATGTGGGAGTTGCAGCCCACGAACGCAGAAGAAGAAGAAGATTGGGTGTTTTCAAATGTTTATCAGTCTGTCTGATGTCAGATGTAAACCCCAGGTGTGTGTGCAGTGTTGTGTGTTACATGTTGTGTTGTGTTGTGTGTTTGGTTATTTATGTATATTGTGTTGTGTTTGTGTATTGTGTTATGTGTGTGTTCTGTATGTGTGTATGTAATCGCATTGTGTTGTGTATGTGTGTGTTGTGTGTTATGTGTGTGTGTTGTGTGCATGTAAGCACATTGTGTTGTGTGTGTGTGTGTTTGTGGAGTGTGTGTATTGTGTTGTGTGTTATGTGTGTGTGTGCTGTGTGCATGTAAGCACATTGTGTTGTGTGTGTGTGTTTGTGGAGCGTGTGTATTGTGTTGTGTGTTATGTGTTATGTCTGTGTGTTGTGTGCATGTAAATGCATTGTGTTGTGTGTTTGTTTGTGGAGTGTGTGTATTGTGTTGTGTGTGTGTGTTGAGTGTGTGTATTGTGTGTTATGTGTGTGTGTGTGTTGCGTGCATGTAAACGAATTGTGTTGTGTGTTTGTGGAGTGTGTGTATTGTGTTATGTGTTATGTGTGTGTGTTGTGTGCATGTAATCTCATTGTGTTGTGTGTGTGTGTTGTGTGCATGTAAGCGCATTGTGTTTTGTGTGTGTGACAGGGTGGTGGTGTGCAACTTGTACCCCTTTGTCAAGACAGTGGAGAAAGAGGATGTGAAGGTGGAGGAGGCGGTGGAGCAGATTGACATTGGTGAGTGTGTCGGCCATTGGTGTGTTAGCGATCCGTGTGTCGGCCATTGGTGAGTGTTTTGGGCATAGGTGTGTTGGCCGTTGGTGAGTGTGCTGGCCATTGGAGAGTGTTGGCCATTGGTGAGTGTTTTGGCCATGGGTGTGTTGGCTGTTGATGAGTGTGATGGCCATAAGTGAGTGTGTCAGCCATAGGTGATAGGTGAGTGGGTTGGCCATTGGTGAGTGTTGGCCATAGATGAGTGTATTGGCCACTGGTGAGTTTGTCGGCTGTAGGTGAGTATTTCAGCTGTAGCTTGTACGTTATCAACCTGCAGATCTGATGATGCTATGTGGTATTGAACTTGCTCAGAACATATATGCAGCAGTTTTATGTCTTATGTCTGGAAGTATGTATGTGTGTAAGAATTTACAAGTTTTATGAGGCACAGTTAGGAATTTTTTTTAAAAGGCAGACTTGAAATAGCAGAGATTTTTGTGTCTTTGTGCGTATGTATATGTGTGTGTTTTTGCTGTGTGCATGTATATGTGTGTGTGTGTGCCTGTGTGTGTGTGTGTGCATGAGTGTACACGTGTGCCTCTGTGTGTGTGTGTGTGTGTGCATGAGTGTACACGTGTGCCTGTGCAAGTGAGTCAGATGAGTCAGGTCCTGCCTGATGTTTTTTTTTTATGATTTATTTTATTATTTTGTTTATAGTCAGTATTTCTGCATGACCTGTTTCAGGTGGGGTGACACTGCTTAGAGCAGCTGCCAAGAACCACGCCCGCGTGACTGTGGTCTGTGATCCTAACGATTATGACAGGTATGTGTCAGGTGACTGTGGTGTGTGATCCTAATGATTATGACAGGTATGTGTCAGGTGACTGTGGTGTGTGATCCTAACGATTATGACAGGTGAGTGTCGGTGACTGGTGTGTGATCCTAACAATTATGACAGGTATGTGTCAGGTGACTGGTCTGTGATCCTAACGATTATGACAGGTATGTGTCAGGTGACTGTGGTGTGTGATCCTAACAATTATGACAGGTATGTGTCAGGTGACTGGTCTGTGATCCTAACGATTATGACAGGTAAGTGTCAGGTGACTGTGGTCTGTGATCCTAACGATTATGACAGGTGAGTGTCAGGTGACTGTGGTGTGTGATCCTAACGATTATGACAGGTATGTGTCAGGTGACTGTGGTCTGTGATCCTAACGATTATGACAGGTATGTGTCAGGTGACTGTGGTGTGTGATCCTAATGATTATAACAGGTATGTGTCAGGTGACTGTGGTGTGTGATCCTAACGATTATGACAGGTATGAGTCAGGTGACTGTGGTGTGTGATCCTAACGATTATGACAGGTATGTGTCGGGTGACTGGTGTGTGATCCTAATGATTATGACAGGTGTGTGTCAGGTGACTGTGGTGTGTGATCCTAACGATTATGACAGGTGAGTGTCAGGTGACTGTGGTGTGTGATCCTAACGATTATGACAGGTACGTGTCAGGTGACTGTGGTCTGTGATCCTAACGATTATGACAGGTATGTGTCAGGTGACTGTGGTCTGTGATCCTAACGATTATGACAGGTATGTGTCAGGTGACTGGTCTGTGATCCTAACGATTATGACAGGTATGTGTCAGGTGACCCTGGTCTGTGATCCTAACCATTATGACAGATACGTGTCAGGTGACTGTGGTCTGTGATCTGTGATCCTAACCATTATGACAGGTACGTGTCAGGTGACTGTGGTGTGTGATCCTAACGATTATGACAGGTATGTGTCAGGTGACTGTGGTCTGTGATCCTAACGATTATGACAGGTATGTGTCAGGTGACTGGTCTTTGATTCTAACGATTATGACAGGTATGTGTCAAGTGACTGGTCTGTGATCCTAACGATTATGACAGGTATGTGTCAGGTGACTGTGGTCTGTGATCCTAACGATTATGACAGGTGCATGTCAGGTGACTGTGGTCTGTGATCCTAACGATTATGACAGGTATGTGTCAGGTGACTGGTCTGTGATCCCAACGATTATGACAGGTACATGTCAGGTGACTGTGGTGTGTGATCCTAACGATTATGACAGATACGTGTCAGGTGACTGTGGTGTGTGATCCTAACGATTATGACAGATATGTGTCAGGTGACTGTGGTCTGTGATCCTAATGATTATGACAGGTATGTGTCAGGTGACTGTGGTGTGTGATCCTAACGATTATGACAGGTATGTGTCAGGTGACTGTGGTGTGTGATCCTAACGATTATGACAGGTATGTGTCAGGTGACTGTGGTCTGTGATCCTAACGATTATGACAGGTATGTGTCAGGTGACTGTGGTCTGTGATCCTAACGATTATGACAGGTATGTGTCAGGTGACTGTGGTCTGTGATCCTAACGATTATGACAGGTATGTGTCAGGTGACTGGTGTGTGATCCTAACGATTATGACAGGTATGTGTCAGGTGACTGTGGTGTGTGATCCTAACGATTATGACAGGTATGTGTCAGGTGACTGTGGTCTGTGATCCTAACGATTATGACAGGTATGTGTCAGGTGACTGTGGTGCGTGATCCTAACGATTATGACAGATACGTGTCAGGTGCTGCTTGTGCCCCCGTTTCAGTGTCCAGGAGGAAGGTGGCAGAATGGTGAAGATGCTTACCAGCCATCACAGAATCCATGGAGGTCTGGGTTTGAGTCCATGTCTCACTTTTTCTCTCAAGTCTGACTGGAAGTTCAAACTGAGCATCTTGTCGATCGGATGAGAAGATAAACCGAGGTACTGTTTTCAGCACACTCACTCTGTGCACTGTAAAAGAACCTATGGCGACCAATGTCCTCTGGCAAAATTTTGTGGAAGAAATCCATGCTAAGTACACAAATGTTCCTGCAAGCACTCAAAACCAGAGGAGTGTGTTTGATTACACTGCTGGTCAGACAGTTGTGGTGTAGCATGTATGGATTTGTCTGAATGCAGTTACACCTTGGGAAACTGAAGTGGTCAGTATGTTGGTTTTTGTGATGTGGTGTTATGTGATGTGTGTGGTGTTATGTGATGTGTGTGGTGTGGTGTTATGTGATGTGTGGTGTTATGTGATGTGGTGTGGTCTGGTCTGATGTGATGTGTGGTGTGATGTGGTGTGGTCTGGTCTGGTCTGCTTTGATGTGATGTGGCGTTATGTGGTGTGTGGTGTTATGTGGTGTGGTCTGGTCTGCTGTGATGTGATGTGTGGTGTTATGTGGTGTGGTGTAGTCTGGTGTGATGTGATGTGTGGTGTGATGTGATGTGTGGTGTGATGTGGTGTGGTGTGGTCTGGTCTGGTCTGATGTGATGTGTGGTGTGATGTGGTGTGTGGTGTTATGCGATGTGGTGTGGTCTGGTCTGCTGTGATGTGATGAGTGGTGTGATGTGTTATGTGATGTGTGGCGTTATGTGATGTGGTGTGATGTGATGTGTGTTGTGATGTGGTGTGGTCTGGTGTGAAGTGTGATGTGACGTGTGATGTGGTATTAAGTGGTCTGGTGTGATGTGATGTGGTCTGGTGTGATATGTGTTGTGATGTGTTGTGTGGTGTGATGTGTGATGTGGTATGGTGTGGTGTGACTGATGTGGTGCAGGATGTGTGTTACGTGATGTAATGTGGTGTGCTGTGCTGTGATGTGACTGACGTGTTGCAGAGTGTTGGAGGAAATACAGAACTCCCCTGACAAAGACACCACCCTGGACACCCGTAAACACCTGGCCCTGAAGGTGGGTGTGTCACCCAGCACGCTGGATCATCCACACATCAAGTTCTGTCATGGTTTTTAAGCTGAGAGTAGATGAGTCAGTTGAAAGAGAAACTGTTTAAAGGAGCAGCTGGTACTTGTGCTGTCAATATGTCATTCACTGGTTCTATAACCTGGCTTGGGGGGGGAGGCGGTTTGGGAGTGGGGGGGCCCTGCTCTGCTGAATGCGTCACAAACTGTCTCCTTTTCTGGCAGTTGTGGGATAGGGCCTGTGTTCTGGCACAGCTCCTGTCTGTCCACTCGGTGATGTTGTCTGCCCAGTTATTTCGTTGTCTGTCTTGTTTCCATTTCTCCTGCACTGTTCCCCTGAAGTATGGCCCTGGAGAGCTTGTCGGATCTTGTCATGTGGCCATACCGTAACGTTTTCCTTTTTGTCATTGTTCGTATGGTCCTGGAGAGCTTGTCGGATCTTGTCATGTGTCCATACCGTAATGTTTTCCTTTTTGTCATTGTTCGTATGGTCCTGGAGAGCTTGTCGGATCTTGTCATGTGGCCATACCGTAACGTTTTCCTTTTTGTCATTGTTCGTATGGCCCTGGAGAGCTTGTCGGATCTTGTCATGTGTCCATACCGTAACGTTTTCCTTTTTGTCATTGTATGGCCCTGGAGAGCTTGTCGGATCTTGTCATGTGTCCATACCGTAACGTTTTCCTTTTTGTCATTGTATGGTCCTGGAGAGCTTGTCGGATCTTGTCATGTGTCCATACCGTAACGTTTTCCTTTTTGTCATTGTATGGTCCTGGAGAGCTTGTCGGATCTTGTCATGTGTCCATACCTTAACGTTTTCCTTTTTGTCATTGTATGGTCCTGGAGAGCTTGTCGGATCTTGTCATGTGTCCATACCGAACGTTTTCCTTTTTGTCATTGTTCGTATGGTCCTGGAGAGCTTGTCGGATCTTGTCATGTGTCCATACCTTAACGTTTTCCTTTTTGTCATTGTATGGTCCTGGAGAGCTTGTCGGATCTTGTCATGTGTCCATACCGAACGTTTTCCTTTTTGTCATTGTTCGTATGGTCCTGGAGAGCTTGTCGGATCTTGTCATGTGTCCACACGGTAACGTTTTCCTTTTTGTCATTGTTCGTATGGTCCTGGAGAGCTTGTCAGATCTTGTCATGTGTCCATACCGTAACGTTTTCCTTTTTGTCATTGTTCATATGGTCCTGGAGAGCTTGTCAGATCTTGTCATGTGGCCATACCGTAACGTTTTCCTTTTTGTCATTGTTCGTATGGTCCTGGAGAGCTTGTCAGATCTTGTCATGTGGCCATACCTTAACGTTTTCCTTTTTGTCATTGTTCGTATGGTCCTGGAGAGCTTGTTGGATCTTGTCATGTGTCCGTACCGTAATGTTTTCCTTTTTGTCATTGTTCGTATGGTCCTGGAGAGCTTGTCGGATCTTGTCATGTGGCCATACCGTAATGTTTTCCTTTTTGTCATTGTTCATATGGTCCTGGAGAGCTTGTCGGATCTTGTCATGTGGCCATACCGTAATGTTTTCCTTTTTGTCATTGTTCATATGGTCCTGGAGAGCTTGTTGGATCTTGTCATGTGGCCATACCGTAACGTTTTCCTTTTTGTCATTGTTCGTATGGTCCTGGAGAGCTTGTCGGATCTTGTCATGTGGGCATACCATCTCATTTTCCTTTTCTTCACAGTGGTCAGGTCTTCATACTGACCAGTGTTCTGTCAGTGTGTCCAGTGTGATTGATGATATTTACATTGACATTTTTGTTTCCTGCCTGAGTTATTGTTTAAAGTCATTTGTGCACTTCAACCTTCAATTTGATACTAATTTTGATTATAGTGGTAGAGTGTTGTCTTTAACCCCTAGGCTGCCTGCATGACGAGATAACTCGTCATGGCAAGCATGTATGCTTCGCTGCCTGCATGACGAGATAACTCGTCATCGAAATATTCTGACTTTTCCCTGCTTTGCATTCAGTTCGTTGACAAAAATGCTGGTAGCTTTAGCTTGGGGAATCTTTCTGGATTCTATTCATAGCTAGAAACACCATCTGCGTCATAAGGCAGTCCTTTATTTGAACGTTTTGGTTGGGTTACTGGCCGCAGTCTTTGCCTGGCTCCTCTTCTCGCTTGCTCAACAAAATGTCGGACTGACGCCGTGCTCAAGACACGCGATCGTGACGAACTAAATCAACCAAGATTGCTTTCTTTAGCTAATGCTCAGAAAGAATTGGAGCATAAATTCGAAGGAGAAGACAGTGGTGAACATTTATAGGACGATTTGATAGAAAATAAAGGGAGCAATCAAGAGAGTGGCCAAGATACAACTATCAGTGAGTGATGCAGGCTGTTCAACTCTAGCAGACGAATTTTTAGCAGGGCACCATATGAGCTATTTTCTTGGCACTCAGCCAACACGGTCTGATGACGTGACGGTGTGAGAGGGGTGAAGAGGAGGGGGGTGGAGACTGAGGGGGCGTGGCCTCACATTCATATTATCACTTGCAGAAGTCACAATGCATCTATTTCTTTTTCAGTTTTTTTTTTATATTGTGGCTGTTCTAGTATGATTTTGTGTGTGCAGATATCCATTTGTCCAGAAAATGATATTTTTGTGCAAATTACCAGACTAATGTTTGTAATGAACAAGTTGAAAATGTGACAAAAAACAAAACACTGATTTCAAAACAACAGCATGTCACTTAAAATGCATAAAATGGGAAAACATCATGTGTTTTGTATTCTTTATTCATTTCCCTTTCAGAAAATATATACTTTTATGGGTCTTTCTCCAATAACAAAGAGCACAGAATTTTTTGAAAATTTAGACCCGTTTTTTGTGAAAAAACCCTGGCAAATAGATTTCACTTAAATCTTATTTTCCTGGCAGCGAAAGGGTTAATATTGTTGGCTAAAGGCAGACCGTGTGTTATCAGAATAAAATTTCTGTCTTAATACTGAGTCAGTAACAAATAATTAGAAGTGTATAAAAAAAAAAAAAATTACAGGATGTCTGAATATGTCCATTCTGGAAACAAAGATTAGTAACATTTGAATGGCGTAAATATATAAGGCAAATTTATAACTGTACAAGAGCAATCAAAGTTCATGTATTACATATAGAATAAACTACATGAAAGGACCAAAATCATATGTTACCATAAATACATGATATAAACATGGAAGTATAAAATGTATGTGTTACCATAAATACATGATGTAAACATGGAAGTATAAAAAGTATGTGTTACCATAAATACATGATGTAAACATGGAAGTATAAAATGTATGGTTTCCATAAATACATAATATATACATGGAAGTATAGAATGTATGTGTTACCATAAATACATGATATAAACATGGAAGTATAAAACGTATGTGTTACCATAGATACATGATATGGCAATGGAAGTTGAAGCATTGTAAAAAAAAATTCCATTTTACACAGTATGTACATGGGCATCACATACCTATTGTAGCGTTAACTCTTTTGCTGCAACCTTCATCAGCCAGACAGCTCAGTGCCATTGTTGACTTCAGTCGACATAGAGAGGTCAAGTTAAAAGGACATTGTAACACATCTTGACAGCTGCAGCCAGTTTACCTGGCAATAGAACCATGACTTTTGCCCCCTGACGAAGTCAGAAGGGAACAAGTCATTTGTGTTGTTTTGACATGAACCTGTGTAACTGAGAGCGTTGAATCTAAACTGTTTGGTGGGGAGGGTTGTGTTGTTTTGACATGAACCTAACTGTGTAACTGAGAGCGTTGAATCTAAACTGTGTAACTGAGAGCGTTGAATCTAAACTGTTTGGTGGGGAGGGTTGTGTTGTTTTGACATGAACCTAACTGTGTAACTGAGAGCGTTGAATCTAAACTGTGTAACTGAGAGCGTTGAATCTAAACTGTGTAACTGAGAGTGTTGAATCTAAACTGTGTAACTGAGAGTGTTGAATCTAAACTGTTTGGTGCCGGGGAGGGTTGTGTTGTTTTGACATGAACCTAACTGTGTAACTGAGAGCGTTGAATCTAAACTGTATAACTGAGAGCGTTGAATCTAAACTGTGTAACTGAGAGCGTTGAATCTAAACTGTTCGGTGGGGAGGGTTGTGTTGTTTTGACATGAACCTAACTGTGTAACTGAGAGCGTTGAATCTAAACTGTTTGGTGCTGGGGAGGGTTGTGTTGTTTTGACATGAACCTAACTGTGTAACTGAGAGCGTTGAACCTAACTGTGTAACTGAGAGCGTTGAATCTAAACTGTTTGGTGTTGGGGAGGATTGTGTTGTTTTGACATGAACCTAGCTGTGTAACTGAGAGCGTTGAATCTAAACTATTTGGTGGGGAGGGTTGTGTTGTTTTGACATGAACCTAACTGTGTAACTGAGAGCGTTGAATCTAAACTGTTTGGTGCTGGGGAGGGTTGTGTTGTTTTGACATGAACCTAACTGTGTAACTGAGAGCGTTGAATCTAAACTGTTTGGTGCCGGGGAGGGCTGTCCACACAGAAAGAGTCAGCTAATTCTACTCCAGGTACAAGTCAACTGGTACCACGGTTACTTCCCCTGTGGCCCTGGTATCAGTGTTCTCGTACAACACACTGTTTTAATTTTGTTTAGTCTTGCTTGGTACAGTCAGCATTGTAAACTGAACCAGTTACAGATTCCAGAAGCAAGGAAGCAAAGCTTTGTTTGACCGATTAAATCAACAGTTCTCCATTGATTTTTGCCGTTTTAGTGAACAACCCTACTTTCTACTGCAGTGGTCTCATGTAGAGCTGGTCCAGGGGAGTTGTATCAGGCGTGTAGCTGTGGGGTGGAATGAATAAAACCTGGTAACGATGATGCGATGCGTGCAGGCGTTCAGCCACACTGCGGAGTACGATGCGGCCATATCGGACTATTTCCGGAGAGAGTACGGCTCGGGCACAGCTCAGCTGTCCCTGCGCTACGGGATGAACCCCCACCAGAAACCTGCCCAGATCTTCTCCTCCCTGTCTCACCTGCCCCTCACAGGTGATTCTTTGTTTGCTGCTCTGTTGAACAACAGGTGATGGTATGTAGATACATCAGTTGTTGTTTTAACCTTCACCCTACGTTGTTGGAGTTAGACCCATTTTTGACTCACTTGTGTAAACAAAGTGAGTCTATATTTTAACCCGGTGTTCGGTTGTGTGTGTGTGTGTGTGTGTGTCCGTGTGTCTGTGTGTCCGTGATAAACTTTAACATTGACATTTTCTCTGCAACTATGTCAGTTGACACCAAATTAGGCATAAAAATAGGAAAAATTCAGTTCTTTCCAGTCATCTTGTTTAAAACAATATTGCACCTCTGGGATGAGCACAAAAAAATAAATAAAGAAGGCTAATTATATGTAAACTGCATTTACTGTTATATTTATATTTTTTGTATTCTCTAAACTTGGCACTTTGACCTCTGACACAACAACAAGAGGAGTCATTATTATCATTTTTTGTTCAAACAGGAACTTCTTTTGCTAAGCATGGAATTTTTATTTATTTTGCAAACGTTTTGGTGCATATAGTAAAAAAAGGAAATTACTCTGTAATTAATGGGACTTAATTTATCACAAGTGAGTCTTGCCTCTCTTGTTGTCTTTAACTCTTTCTGTACTAAAGTATGCTATAGTGTACCTCATGCACACAACGCTTACCACAAAAGTGTACCATGAGTTAAAAAAAAAATTACAGTTCATAGGTTAACAGTTTTGTGCAAAACTAAACGGCACAGCTCTGTTCTACAGTCATCCAAAAGTGCACCTACACTTTTATTGTGGCTGTAAATGCCTTTGTTTGAATACAACACATGCGAGCGTACGGCCACCCTTCTCGCTCGCTCGCTCGACAAGATGGCGTCTCCGTCAACTTCGGCAAGTACTGTGGCTCAAAGTCGAATGCAAACTGATTCTATAGTGGATATCCGCTGTGCATACATATTTGCCCTTTCAGTTGACAATTAGGGAGTGTCTATGATTACAAAAGACCACATTTGTAAAATTTCTGTTATATGAGAAAAACTCACCCCTTTGTCAGTTGTGAAAAACATGGATTTTTTTTCAAAATTTGATAAATCAGTCAATAATTGAGTGCTTTGAAACTTAGTCCATTCTGTTCTTCCTATTATCACAAAATTTCATTACTGTATGTAATTGCATTCTTTTTTCAGATATTTTTCTTGTAACATAAACAAACAGCCGGTACAGAGAGTATAATGAAGGAAGTTATCGGGCAGTATAGAATGAGTTAAAACATGATAAATCCGTCTCCTCCTTGCTAGTTCAGGTGCCGGTCACTGGTGATTCTTGATTAGTGCTCTGCTGAAGAACAGCTGATAGTATGTGGATATGTCAGGTTTTTTTCTTTTTTTTTTCCTGCCCCATCATCTGTACTGTTTCATTGGCATTACTCCCACGCCGCTCATTTAGATTCCCCCATACACAGCCACACCCAGGTTTGTCCGTCGCAGTTCCAGCGTCGGTAGTCCACAGGGAACCATTGATGTTAGGTCGCCAGGAGGCCACACACCAGAGGAGACCCTGCACTGCTGCTGAGTCACTTCGGTGGTGTTCAGTGGTGCCTGTTCTGATTTTACATACTTAGGACACCACCTACTAAGCCCCCTACTAACGACAGTAATGGCTTAGTCGCGGAGCCAGACTGAGTGAGCGTCCCTCCCAGAGTGGAGACCGCCACCACGTCCCTCAAACAACAGCCCCCCACGAATCCGCCGATACTGACGACATTGTCGGGTTTTTTTTTTTTTTTTTTTTTTTTTTTCCTTAGCTCTTTTCCACCCTGTCTCACCTGCCCCTTACAGGTGATTCTTGTTTAGTGCTGTGATGAACAACAGGTGACATTGTGTGGCTATGTCAATTCTTTTTTTTCGTTTTTAATAGCTCTTTTCCACCTTGCGTCAGGTGTCGGTCACAGGTGAATCTTGATTAGTGCTCTCCTGCAGAACAGGTGATGTTATGTGGATATGTCAGGTCTTTTTTTTTTCTCTTTTGTAATGACTCTTTTCCCCCTTGTCTCACCCTGCCTATCACAGGTGATTCTTGATTGGTGCTCTGATGAAGAACATGTGATACGTGGACATATCAGTTTGTTGGGTTTTTTTCTTAGCCCTTTTCCACAGTCAGTTTTTTTTTGGTATTCAATTAACTCTAGATTTCATGAATTCCTCAAATTGTTTGTGGGAATTTGCTTTTGTACTTACTCTGTTATTGTGGTTAATCAGTTAATAGACACATCTTGGAAAATAGGAACTCCTGTTCATGTTTCATGAAGGCAGCCTTGGGTTTGTGTGCGCCACCCTGAACATGGCCAGTGTCCCACAGGTGACATACAGACAGGGGGGCACAGCTAGACTGACTCCATAGCAAGTATGGGTCGGACAGACCCACGACTTATTGATGTGACGGTGAGACGGGCGCAATAGCCGAGTGGTTAAAGCGTTGGACTGTCAATCTGAGGGTCCCGGGTTCGAATCACGGTGACGGCGTCTGGTGGGTGAAGGGTGGAGATTTTTACGATCTCCCAGGTCAACATATGTGCAGACCTGCTAGTGCCTGAACCCCCTTCGTGTGTATATGCAAGCAGAAAATAAAATACGCACGTTAAAGATTCTGTAATCCATGTCGGCGTTCGGTGGGTTATGGAAACAAGAACATACCCAGCATGCACACCTCCGAAAACGGAGTATGGCTGCCTACATGGTGGGGGTAAAAACGGTCACACACGTAAAAGCCCACTCGTGTGCATACGAGTGAACGTGGGAGTTGCAGCCCACGAACGGAGAAGAAGGAGAAGAAGAAGAAGAAGATGTGACGGCGTGTGTGGTGTCAGTGAAGTATAGGTGAGACAGACCCAGGACATATTGATGTGATGTGTGGTGTGTCAGTGAGGTATAGGTGAGACAGACCCAGGACATATTGATGTGACGATGTGTGTGGTGTCAGTGAAGTATAGGTGAGACAGACCCAGGACATATTGATGTGACGATGTGTGTGGTGTGTCAGTGAGGTATAGGTGAGACAGACCCAGGACATATTGATGTGACGATGTGTGTGGTGTGTCAGTGAAGTATAGGTGAGACAGACCCAGGACATATTGATGTGACGATGTGTGTGGTGTCAGGTATAGGTGAGACAGACCCATGACATATTGATGTGACGATGTGTGTGTGGTGTCAGTGAGGTATAGGTGAGACAGACCCACGACATATTGATGTGACGATGTGAGTGGTGTGTCAGTGAGGTATAGGTGAGACAGACCCAGGACATATTGATGTGACGATGTGTGTGGTGTGTCAGTGAAGTATAGGTGAGACAGACCCAGGTCATATTGGTGTGACGATGTGTGTGGTGTCAGGTATAGGTGAGACAGACCCATGACATATTGATGTGACGATGTGTGTGGTGTGTCAGTGAGGTATAGGTGAGACAGACCCAGGACATATTGATGTGACGATGTGTGTGTGGTGTCAGTGAGGTATAGGTGAGACAGACCCACGACATATTGATGTGACGATGTGAGTGGTGTGTCAGTGAGGTATAGGTGAGACAGACCCAGGACATATTGATGTGACGATGTGTGTGTGGTGTCAGTGAAGTATAGGTGAGACAGACCCACGACATATTGATGTGACGATGTGTGTGTGGTGTGTGTCAGTGAAGTATAGGTGAGACAGACCCATGACATATTGATGTGACGATGTGTGTGGTGTGTCAGTGAGGTATAGGTGAGACAGACCCAGGACATATTGATGTGACGATGTGTGTGTGGTGTCAGTGAGGTATTGGTGAGAGAGACCCAGGACATATTGGTGTGACGATGTGTGTGTGGTGTCAGTGAGGTATAGGTGAGAGAGACCCAGGACATATTGATGTGACGATGTGTGTGTTGTGTCAGTGAAGAAAAGGTGAGACAGACCCACGACATACTGATGTGATGATGTGTGTGTTGTGTCAGTGAAGTATAGGTGAGACAGACCCAGGTCATATTGATGTGACGATGTGTGTGTGGTGTCAGTGAAGTATAGGTGAGACAGACCCAGGACATATTGATGTGACGATGTGTGTGTTGTGTCAGTGAAGAAAAGGTGAGACAGACCCACGACATATTGATGTGACGATGTGTGTGGTGTGTCAGTGAGGTATAGGTGAGACAGACCCACGACATATTGATGTGACGATGTGTGGTGTGTCAGTGAGGTATAGGTGAGACAGACCCAGGACATATTGATGTGACGATGTGTGTGGTGTGTCAGTGAGGTATAGGTGAGACAGACCCAGGACATATTGATGTGACGATGTGTGTGGTGTGTCAGTGAGGTATAGGTGAGACAGACCCAGGACATACTGATGCGATGTGTGGTGTGTCAGTGAGGTATAGGTGAGACAGACCCAGGACATATTGATGTGACGATGTGTGTGTGTTGTGTCAGTGAAGAAAAGGTGAGACAGACCCAGGACATATTGATGTGACGATGTGTGTGTGGTGTCAGTGAAGAAAAGGTGAGACAGACCCAGGACATATTGATGTGACGATGTGTGTGTGGTGTCAGTGAAGTATAGGTGAGACAGACCCAGGACATATTGATGTGACGATGTGTGTGTGGTGTGTCAGTGAAGTATAGGTGAGACCGACCCAGGACATATTGATGTGACGATGTGTGTGGTGTGTCAGTGAAGTATAGGTGAGACAGACCCAGGTCATATTGATGTGACGATGTGTGTGTGGTGTCAGTGAGGTATAGGTGAGACAGACCCAGGACATATTGATGTGACGATGTGTGTGGTGTGTCAGTGAAGTATAGGTGAGACAGACCCACGACATATTGATGTGACGATTGCTGTGTTTTTGGTGCCAGTGAAGAATGGGTCGCCTGGGTTCATTAACCTGTGCGATGCGCTGAACGCCTGGCAGTTGGTGACGGACCTCAAACAGGCCGCCTCTCTGCCTGCAGCAGCCTCCTTCAAACACGTCAGTCCTGCTGGTCAGTGGGCGTGGGTGTGTGGTGATGTGTGTGGGTGTGGTGGTGGTGTGGAGTGTGTGTGGGTGTGTGGAGATGGTGGTGTGTATAGCTGTGTGTTGGGAGGGGTGTGGTGGTGGTTTGGAGATGTGTGTGGGTGTGTGGAGATGGTGGTGTGTATAGCTGTGTGTTGGGAGGGGTGTGGGTGTGTGTGTGGTGATGTGTGCGTGTGTGGAGATGGTGGTGTGTATAGCTGTGTGTTGGGAGGGGTGTGGGTGTGTGTGTGGTGATGTGTGTGGGTGTGTGGAGATGGTGGTGTGTATAGCTGTGTGTTGGGAGGGGTGTGGGTGTGTGTGTGGTGATGTGTGTGGGTGTGTGGAGATGGTGGTGTGTATAGCTGTGTGTTGGGAGGGGTGTGGGTGTGTGTGTGGTGATGTGTGTGGGTGTGTGGAGATGGTGGTGTGTATAGCTGTGTGTTGGGAGGGGTGTGGGTGTGTGTGTGGTGATGTGTGTGGGTGTGTGTGTGGTGATGTGTGTGGGTGTGTGGAGATGGTGTGTATAGTTGTGTGTTGGGAGGGGTGTGGGTGTGTGTGTGGTGATGTGTGTGGGTGTGTGGAGATGGTGGTGTGTATAGTTGTGTGTTGGGAGGGGTGTGGGTGTGTGTGTGGTGATGTGTGTGGGTGTGTGGAGATGGTGGTGTGTATAGTTGTGTGTTGGGAGGGGTGTGGTGGTGGTGTGGAGGTGTGTGTGGGTGTGCGGAGATGGTGGTGGTATAGTTGTGTGTTGGGAGGGGTGTGGGTGTGTGTGTGGTGATGTGTGTGGGTGTGTGGAGATGGTGGTGTGTATAGTTGTATGTTGGGAGAGGTATGGAGGTGGTTGAGATGTGTGTGGGTGTGATGATGGTGTGTAAAGCTGTGTGTTGGGAGGGGTGTGGAGGTGTGTGTGTGTGTGTGGTGATGATGGTGTGTATAGCTGTGTGTTGGGAGGCGTGTGGAGGTGTGTGTGGGTGTGGTGATGGTGTGTATAGTTGTGTGTTGGGAGAGGTGTGGTGGTGGAGATGTGTGTGCGTGTGTGGTGATGATGGTGTGTATAGCTGTGTGTTGGGAGAGGTGTGGTGATGGTGGAGACGTGTGTGGGTGTGTGGTGATGGTGGTGTGTATAGCTGTGTGTTGGGAGGGGTGTGGTGGAGGTGTGTGTGGGTGCAAAGAGTGACATTAAATGAGGAAAAAAAAAGTGTTGGGTGGGTTGCCGGTGGGGTGACTGGTTGGATTTGGGGATGGGATGGGGGTGGGGGTGGGGGGTGGGGGGGCGGTTGAAGAGGTTGAAGAGGAGGAAGTTGAAAGGAAGATGATGGTTCAATGAACTGGATATGGGGAAAGTGGCCGGAGTGTATATGCTGTGTGTGTGTGTGTGCATGTGGATGCAGACACACACAGAGGTCAGTGAGTGAAAAGCATGTGCACACTACAACAGGAGCGGCGGTGGGCACGCCCCTGTCGGCAGAGGAAGCCAAGCTGTGTCAGGTGGACGACCTCTCCGACTTGTCTCCCCTTGCTGCCGCTTACGCCAGGGCTCGAGGTGAGGTCACTGCGGGTCACCCTCCTTGATTGGGGGTCACGAGGGTCGCGCAGCGTAGGTGGACTGTGTTACTTTTTGTCACGACAGATTTCTCTGTGTGAAATTCTGGACTGATGTTGGGTATCACTGCAGTGCAGTGCAACCCTTTCTGAATCATTTTCCCTGCCTGGATCTGTGTTCCTTTTGCTGTTACGGTGAATTTGGCCACACAATTTTGCCAAGGACAACCATATCATTGCTGTGGGTTCTTTTACGTGCACTAAGTGCAAGTTACACAAGGGACCTTGGTTTATCGTCTCATCCGATTGACTAGCATCCAGGCCACCACTCAACGTTCAGTGGAGGGGGAGGAAATGCTTGAGTGTAGGATTTGAACCTGTATGCTCAGGTTCTTTTGCTTCCAAGGTTAATGTTTTACCACTTGGCTACCATTCCTGTTTGAATTATATGTGTGTAATGTGAGTCTTGCACAGTGTATGTGTGTGTAATGTGAGATACAGTGTGTAATGTGAGACGTGCACAGTGTATGTGTGTGTAATGTGAGACTTGCACAGTGTATGTGTGTGTAATGTGAGACATGCACAGTGTATGTGTGTGTAATGTGTGACATGCACAGTGTATGTGTGTGTAATGTGAGACATGCACAGTGTGTGTGTAATGTGAGACGTGCGGTGTATGTGTGTGTAATGTGAGACGTGCACAGTGTATGTGTAATGTGAGACTTGCACAGTGTATGTGTGTGTAATGTGAGACGTGCACAGTGTATGTGTGTGTAATGTGAGACGTGCACAGTGTATGTGTATGTGATGTGTGACGTGCACAGTGTACGTGTAATGTGAGACTTACACAGTGTATGTGTGTGTAATGTGAGACGTGCACAGTGTATGTGTGTGTAATGTGTGACATGCACAGTGTGTGTGTGTGTAATGTGAGACGTGCACAGTGTATGTGTGTGTAATGTGTGACATGCACAGTGTATGTGTGTGTAATGTGAGACGTGCACAGTGTATGTGTGTGTAATGTGTGACGTGCACAGTGTATGTGTGTGTAATGGAGACGTGTACAGTGTATGTGTGTGTAATGTGTGACATGCAGTGTATGTGTGTGTAATGTGAGACGTGCACAGTGTATGTGTGTGTAATGTGAGACATGCACGGTGTATGTGTGTGTAATGTGAGACATGCACAGTGTATGTGTGTGTAATGTGAGACATGCACAGTGTATGTGTGTGTAATGTGAGACGTGCACACTGTATGTGTGTGTAATGTGAGACTTACACAGTGTATGTGTAATGTGAGACATGCATAGTGTATGTGTGTAATGTGAGATATGTACGGTGTATGTGTGTAATGTGAGACATGCACCATGTATGTGTGTAATGTGTGACGTGCACAGTGTATGTGTGTGTAATGTGAGACATGCACAGTGTATGTGTGTGTAATGTGAGACATGTACGGTGTATGTGTGTGTAATGTGAGACATGCACAGTGTATGTGTGTGTAATGTGAGACATGTACGGTGTATGTGTGTGTAATGTGTGACATGTACGGTGTATGTGTGTGTAATGTGTGACATGTACGGTGTATGTGTGTGTAATGTGTGACGTGCACAGTGTATGTGTGTAATGTGTGACATGCACAGTGTATGTGTAATGTGAGACGTGTACAGTGTACATGTGCTCTAATGAAAGTGTTAATGGTATTTCTTTTCATTTCTTCTTTCGTGATGGAACGGAGAAAATGAAATAGCACTTCTCGACTGTAATGAGTGCACTGCTGTTATATGTTAATAGTGATTATCTCATTTCTGTTCATCCATATTTTGATTGTGGAAACTAAGGAAGAAGAAGAAGAAGAAGAAAAAAAAAACAAGTCATGATTTCTTCAAATATTGCTTTTATATTATGTGCTCAGTACTGTGAAAAATAGAGAAAAATTCACTATAGTAGTGTAGCATGGAGTGAGATAAAAAGAACGTTTCTCAGCTTCATACGTGTGTTATGATTTCAGTTTCAGTTTCTGAAGGTGGTGTCACTGCGTTCAGACAAAATACATGTTCGCTACACCACATCTGCTAGGCAGATGCCTGACCAGCAGCATAACCCAACACGCTTAGTCCGGCCTTGAGTGCATATATATGTATATATATATATATATATATATATATATATATATATATATATGTGTGTGTGTGTGTGTGTGTGTGTGTGTGTGTGTGTATATATATATATTTACCGGTCTGGGTGGATTTCTTCCACAGAATTTTTCAAGAGGACAACGCTCTCGTTGCCATGGGTTCTTTTTCAGTGTGCCTAGTGCATGCTGGACACAGGACCTCATTTTATCATCTCATCCAAATGACTAGACACTCGGTTCGATTGTCCAGTCAAACTTTTGAGAAAGGGTGAGAGTAGGATTGGGATTTGAACACAGACCTTCTCGGACTCTGTGTTGGCGGACCAGCGTCTTAACTCACTCGGGTCGACAAGTTTTCTCCCTTGCTTTTCCCCACAGACGGCCCATTTGTAAGGGTTTGGAAAAAAATAACAAAAAATACAAAATACAGAGTAAGAAAATGAAACTTTCAGAACTGGTTTATTATGTGTTGAGCTATTACATATATAAAAAAAATCAAGTTTCTCATCTTATTTTTACAGTTTTGCCATATGTAGAAAATACTGCCAATTTTTCACCCGAATCACCATACCCATGCTCGCTTTCTGCATGAAATTCGCTTTCTTCATCATCATCCACCTCTTCAATGTCCGACCCTTCAGTTTGTAGCATTTGAAGTACTTCGGCAACCCTAAAACGTTGCCGTCGCTGCCTTGTTTGCTTCACAACATTCTGAGAAGAGCCCGCTTTGCTAACAGGCTGGCACACGAGCAGACGACTGGTCAGTGACTTTGTCAGCGTGTGTGCGAGACGGGCCACACATGGCAGGCTGACCAATCATACCATTCGATTGTGGAGTGACCCAGAATAGCCCACTCTGCTTGGCTAATCACAAAATCATGTGTACAGCCAGTGATGGATTTTTATTTCTTGAAAATGCTATTCCATTCTGTCGTCTGAAACCAAATACATTTTATGTAGGAATGCTCATGCATTCCTTTGTCCGTAGAGAGTTAAACCATTATAGCGAGTGGTGTGTGTAAAACTAAACTGGTAACTGATACTTACTTCTGACAGGTGCAGACAGAATGTCATCGTTTGGAGATTTCATCGCACTGTCTGACGAGTGTGATGTCATCACTGCCAAGATCATTTCCCGAGAGGTGGGTGGCAGTGTGGGATAGTTGTTTAAGTACCTTTCCTGGAGTTGATAACTGCTGCTCTGTTTCATTAACCCATTGTTTACGTACCTTTTCTGGAGTTGATTACTGTTGCTGTTTCATTAACCCATTGTTTACGTACCTTTTCTGGAGTTGATTACTGTTGCTGTGTTTCATTAACCCATTGTTTACGTACCTTTTCTGGAGTTGATTACTGTTGCTGTTTCATTAACCCATTGTTTACGTACCTTTTCTGGAGTTGATAACTGTTGCTGTGTTTCATTAACCCATTGTTTACGTACCTTTCCTGGAGTTAACTGTTGCTGTTTCATTAACCCATTGTTTACGTACCTTTTCTGGAGTTGATAACTGTTACTCTGTTTCATTAACCCATTCTTTACGTATCTTTTCTGGTGTCGATTACTGTTACTCTGTTTCATTAACCCATTGTTTACGTACCTTTTCTGGAGTTGATTACTTTTGCTGTTTCATTAACCCATTGTTTACGTACTTTTCCTGGAGTTGATTACTGTTGCTGTGTTTCATTAACCCATTGTTTACGTACCTTTTCTGGAGTTGATTACTGTTGCTGTTTCATTAACCCATTGTTTACGTACCTTTCCTGGAGTTGATTACTGTTACTCTGTTTCATTAACCCATTGTTTACGTACCTTTCCTGGAGTTGATAACTGTTGCTGTGTTTCATTAACCCATTGTTTACGTACCTTTTCTGGAGTTGATTACTGTTGCTCTGTTTCATTAACCCATTCAACACTTGGGGAGTTCACAGCCTCAGTAAGCTTCCATGACATATTGATGTGGCAGAAAATGCTGAAAATAAACATTTTTTTCTCCAGATTAGATGGAGACACATCCAGAAATCAGTTGGTTCCTTTTCCTTGCAGTTGATTCACTTGTAGGAATGTACAAACCGTTTCAGTGAAACAAATTTTGAAGCCAGGGCAATGTTGAGGCTCCTGGCTGAATGAGTCAACATTCAGTTGTGTTGCCGTATTTTTACTGACTTCAGAGTGCCTCGGATTAAAAGATGCACCACCCCCGAAAATGGAGTATGGCTGCCTACATGGCAGGGTAAGAAACGGTCATACACGTAAAAGCCCACTCGTGTGATATACAAGTGAATGTGGGAGTTGCAGCCCACGAACAAAGAAGAAGAATAGATGCACCCTCCACATTTATTTTTTCAAGATAACAATTCTAACGATACAGCAGTAGCAGGTTATAAGGTGCACATACAAATCAAAGACAAAAGCACAAAATGAAAGAGTAGCTGATGAAAGCAGTGCGATCAAGAGGGGAAGTCCGAACAGAGCACAGCGACTGACAGCCTGACCTGTAAGCTGTCGCCCACTGGTTTCCACAGTCACAGTCATAATAACTTTATCATCTCAGAGAAATGAAGTGTGGTGAAGTCTGTGATGCAGACAGATTGCAATATGATTTTGTGTACCACATATTTGATTAACAAAAAGGCACACAACTGACTTGTATACAGCAAAGAAAGACCATTGAAAGTGTCACCTTTCCACTGTCTAATATGGCATGCACACACACACACACACACACACACACACACACACACACACACACACACACACACACACACACACACACACACACACACACACTCTCATGCACACACACACACACACACACATACATCCCCCACAACACACACACACACTCACCATTATGCATACACCCATGCATATTTTTTGTTCGCGTGTATACTTGCGTAACATACCAAATTGTATATTGAACAAATATGGCTGTGAAGGTGATATAAAACAATACCAGTCTGTTAAAGAGAATGAAGGTTAAATCTCTCCTAATGAATGACGAAATAGGTGTCTAACCGCTGCTTTCATCATTGAAACCGAATGTTTCTTCTTCTTCTGCGTTCACTCGTATGCACACGAGTGGGCTTTTACGTGTATGACCGTTTTTACCCCGCCATGTAGGCAGCCATACTCCGTTTTTGGGGGTGTGCATGCTGGGTATGTTCTTGTTTCCATAACCCACCGAACGCTGACATGGATTACAGGATCTTTAACGTGCGTATTTGATCTTCTGCTTGCATATACACACGAAGGGGGTTCAGGCACTAGCAGGTCTGCACATATGTTGACCTGGGAGATTGTAAAAATCTCCACCCTTTACCCACCAGGCGCCGTCACCGTGATTCGAACCCGGGACCCTCAGATTGACAGTCCAACGCTTTAACCAGTCGGCTATTGCGCCCGTCAACAGAATGTTTCAAGATTGAAGAAGTGGGCAAAGGCAAAAGACAGTATTTCTGATGCAAGGACTACAGGCTGGGCCATTGAGACACGCATTCCACATCACATATCCTCTAGGATGTCTAGGGAAAGAAAGGGGAAAAAATGGCCGTCCCTAATGAGTTAAACAAATTAGGCATAGGATCATCAAGGTAAAATGAACATTTTATAGCAAAATAACATCTCACCATAAACAGAGACTGTGAAAACAGACTGAAAGGAAAAAAGATGTATGCAACTTGAGGACAATGTGACTGCTACTTCTGTATGCCACACATTTTCAATGAGGTGTTGTTACTTGAGGACAATGTGATGATACTTCTGTATGCCACACATTTTCAATGAGGTGTTGTTACTTGAGGACAATGTGATGATACTTGTGTATGCCACACATTTTCAATGAGGTGTTGTTACTTGAGGACAATGTGATGATACTTGTGTATGCCACACATTTTCAATGAGGTGTTGTTACTTGAGGACAATGTGATGATACTTGTGTATGCCACACATTTTCAATGAGGTGTTGTTACTTGAGGACAATGTGACTGATACTTGTGTATGCCACACATTTTCAATGAGGTGTTGTTACTTGAGGACAATGTGATGATACTTGTGTATGCCACACATTTTCAGTGAGGCGTTGTTACTTGAGGACAATGTGACTGATACTGGTGTATGCCACACATTTTCAATGAGGTGTTGTTACTTGAGGACAGTGTGATGATACTTGTGTATGCCACACATTTTCAATGAGGTGATGTTACTTGAGGACAATTTGACCGATACTTGTGTATGCCACACATTTTCAATGAGGTGTTGTTACTTAGGACAATTTGACTGATACTTGTGTATGCCACACATTTTCAATGAGGTGTTGTTACTTGAGGACAATGTGATGATACTTCTGTATGCCACACATTTTCAATGAGGTGTTGTTACTTGAGGACAATGTGATGATACTTGTGTATGCCACACATTTTCAATGAGGTGTTGTTACTTGAGGACAATGTGATGATACTTCTGTATGCCACACATTTTCAATGAGGTGCTGTTACTTGAGGACAATTTGACCGATACTTGTGTATGCCACACATTTTCAATGAGGTGTTGTTACTTGACAATGTGATGATACTTGTGTATGCCACACATTTTCAATGAGGTGTTGTTACTTGAGGACAATGTGACTGATACTTGTGTATGCCACACATTTTCAATGAGGTGTTGTTACTTGAGGACAATGTGATTGCTACTTCTGTATGCCACACATTTTCAGTGAGGTGTTGTTTTTTCATGGATCATTTTACTGTCACCTTTGTTTTCTGTGTGTACCTGTGATTATTTTACTTACATAGCCAGGTGTATGTTTATACCTGTAATTATTTTATTTGTAGAGGCATGTGTTTGTTTTTGTTATTATTTTACTTTCACAAATGTGTGTTAACACTTGTAATGATTTTGCTTATACAGGTGTGATTTTATACCTGTAATTATTTTACTTAAACAGGCGTGTGTTTTTCGTGTTATTATTTTGCTTGTACAGGTGTGTATTTTTCATGTAATTAGTTGACTTATACAGGTGTGTGTTTATACCTGTAATTATTTTACTTAAACAGGCACATGTTTATACCTGTAATTATTTTACTTAAACAGACATGTTTGTACCTGTAATTCTTTCACTTAATTAAAGAGACATGTGTTTATACCTGTAATTTACTTAAACAGTCGTGTGTTTATACCTGTAATTATTATACTTGCGCAGATGTGTGTTTATACCTGTAATTATTTTATTTTGGCGAGTGTTTTTACCTGCAATTATTTTCACTGTGACAGGTGTCTGATGGCATCATAGCCCCAGGCTATGTGGCCGAGGCCTTTGAGATCCTGAAGAAGAAAAAGAACGGGGGGTACTGCATCTTGCAGGTATGGTCAGCAGGCAGTGACAGAAATGAGCTTTTTAATTCTTTCTCCGCCAGTGACTGGACAGTGCACCGCCACAGGTGACTTTAGTTGACTGGACAGTGCGCGACTTTAGTTGACTGGACAGTGCACCGCCATTGGCGACTTTAGTTGACTGGACAGTGCACCGCCATTGGCGACTTTAGTTGACTGGACAGTGCACCACCATTGGCGACTTTAGTTGACTAGAAAGTGCACCGCCATGGGCGACTTTAGTTGACTGGACAGTGCACCGCCATGGGCGACTTTAGTTGACTGGACAGTGCACCGCCATTGGCGACTTTAGTTGACTGGACAGTGCACCGCCATGGGCGACTTTAGTTGACTGGACAGTGCACCACCATTGGCGACTTTAGTTGACTGGACAGTGCATCACAATTGGCGACTTTAGTTGACTGGACAGTGCACCGCCATTGGCGACTTTAGTTGACTAGACAGTGCACCGCCATGGGCGACTTTAGTTGACTGGACAGTGCACCGCCATGGGCGACTTTAGTTGACTGGACAGTGCACCGCCATGGGCGACTTTAATTGACTGGACAGTGCACCGCCATGGGCGACTGTAGTCGACACAGAGGGGTCACGTTAAAGAGACCATTTTTCACATTGTAACAAAGCTGGACAGCTGCTGCAAGCTTCCCGCCAATAAAACAATGACTAACCTTTGTCCCCTGACTGAGTCTGAAGTGAACAAGTCCATTGTCTTGTTTTGACATGAACCGAAGCCTGTGACTAAGAGCATCGTATCTAAGATATTTGGCAGTAAGGAGTGTTTTTCACACAGAAACGTGGCAGCGAATGAGTTAACCCTTTGAGCCCTGACCACCACTTTACCGGTGGTAGAGAAAAATGACATAATGCCTAGCCACCAGTTGAGCGGTGTGTAAACACTTGTGTCGTGTTTTGCTATTGGTTGACTTATATTGAAGAGCCAATCAGAAAAACCGTAATATTCTGACGTCAGCGAACGTAGTACCAACATGGCCGCGCCTTTTCACTGTGTTTTGTGCATGTGCTTTGAATAAAAAAGATCGATTTCAATATAAGTCAACCAACAGCAAAACACAACAAGTGTTTACGCACCGCTCAACCGGTGGCTAGGCATTATGTCATTTTTCTCTACCGGTAAAGCGGTGGTCAGGGCACTCTTTTTATATCTGCCGTGACACATTAAATACCAATTATTTGCAAATTTTGGCTCAGGAGCTCAGGCAGAAGGGTTAAAATTGCTCATGAACTCAGGGCTCAAAGGGTTAATACTTTTTGCATTAACCCCCGGGAGTTTCACATCCTTGGCAGGCTTGTTGATGTGGAAAACACAGAAAATATCTTCTTTTTTTTTTCCCACAGAACAACTTGTGGACACATCCAGAAATATCTATTTTTTCCACAGCACAACTTGTGGACACATCCAGAAATATCTATTTTTTCCACAGAACAACTTGTGGACACATCCAGAAATATTATAAAAGTTAGTTCTTGACATATACGTAGGTCTAGTGTGCAGCATGCAGTTGGCGCATTGAAAAAGAACCCATGGCAACAAAAGGTAAAATTCAGGAGATTAAATCCACTCTGATAGGTTCACAAATATATACGCAAGCAGTGAAGGCCTGACTAAGCGTGTTCGGTTATACTGCTGGTCAGGCATCTGCCTAGCAGAAGTGGTGTAGGATGTAAAAAAACAACAACAGAAACTGCCATACACGTAAAGTGTGTATGTGTGTGTGCCTGAAATATAATTGAATGACACAGGAAACAAATGAAGAGCGCCAAATAGCAGCCGTCAGTCGGCTCTACCCAGGTAGGCAGCTTGTTACGCAAATGACCCCGTGTTTGTAAAGAGCTAAGTCTCAGATCGAGGATAAATATATATATGTATATATATATGATAGTCAGTTGTGTCTGACTATGACCATCAGAACAGCAGAGGAGGCAACTGCTGTTCTGACTATTTTGGCTAGAATTTGATTATAGTGGAGAGTGTCTTACCCAAGTTAATCCCCACTCTCTCAGCCAAGAGGGTTTTAGGACAGTCGGCGTTTGGATGGTTCCCAAAGGCCAACTAGCCCACAAGGCTGCATCACTAAGAGCCAGTGCAATTTTGCTTCCTAGTTTTGAGAGTCATAGTCCTTCACAAAAGACTAAGCTGTAAATGATTTCCCATTGACTGGAGAAACCGTTAATACAGCTCTCACTTTGCTGTTGGCCCAAATGTAAAACTTATGTCAGTCTGTGATATAAGCCGAGTGTTGGACCGAGGATAGGTGCTTGTTAAGTATCGATGTCACCATCATCGTGGATGTTTCTGAGTGCAGTGGCACCTCTTTGAGAAACAAGCTGTGTTACAGATGGACCCGACCTACCAGCCCCCGCTGATGGAGACCAGGACCATCTTTGGCCTTCAGATGCAGCAACGACGAAACGACGCCGTCATCGATGACAGTCTGCTGAACAATGTCGTCACCGATAACAAGGAAGTGAGTCTTGGTGTGTGTGTGTGTGTGCGTGTGTGTTTGTGTGTGTGTTTGTGTGTGTGTGAGTGTGTGTGTGTGTGCGTGTGCGTGCATGTATGAGTGAGTGTGTATGTTTGTTTCTTTCTTTAGTTTGGGGTCTTTTCACTGTTAAGCGATATTAGACAGGGTGTGTGTGTGTGTGTGTGTGTGTGCGTGCGTGTGTGCGTACATGCATGCAAAATAGTCTTCGGATATGACATGATGATAACATTTGATTGCCCGCCTTGTAATGAACAATAAACCAATGAGAAGGATAATTCAGTAGCCATGCATGTTTTAATGGTGTGCATTTGATGACAGACAGGTGTAACGCTCAGATCCTGTAGTCCATGTCAGTGTTCAATGGGTTATGGAATCAATAAAATACCCAGCATGCGCACCCCCCTTCCCCCCGAAAACAGTATGGCTGCCGGCATGGTGGGGTAAACAAACAAAACGGTCATACACATAAAATGTCAAATCTACATGAGTATATTTGTGCATGACTGAAACTTGATTGAATGACGCAGGAAATGACGATCAGCGCCCAGTGGCAGCTGTCAGTCGGCTCTACCTCAGCAGGCAGCCTGTGGTGCCAGTTACACCGTGTTTGTCTAGCGTTTACAGCTTGGTCTCTGACTGAGGATAGGGGCGATATAAGTATCTGTATCATCATCATCATCATCATCATCATCGTCGTTCATGTTCAGCTGGGCAGTGTGAATGACTGAAGACAGTGTGCAGTTGCACAGTGTGTGTGTGTGTGTGTGTGTGTGTGTGCAATCAGACCTGTGTCCAACAGGTGAGGACTATGTGTTGACAGGTACCTGCCGACGCCAAACGAGACCTGATCCTGGCGTCCATTACACTGAAGTACACCCAGTCCAACTCCGTCTGCTATGCCAAGAATGGACAGGTAATTCGTTAGACACTGCTATGCCAAGAATGGACAGGTAATTCGTTAGACACTGCTATGCCAAGAATGGACAGGTAATTCGTTAGACACTGCTATGCCAAGAATGGACAGGTAATTCGTTAGACACTGTCTGCTATGCCAAGAATGGACAGGTAATTCGTTAGACACTATTATGCCAAAGAATGGTCAGGTAACTCTTATCAGACACTGTCTGCTATGCCAAAGAATGGACAGGTAACACTCATCAGACACAAGAGTACAGTGTGTTTTCATCATTGGTAACACACCCACCATAGATGATTATTTGGTTCCCCGACACACTTTGTATGTATTTTCCTCCTCCTTTTGTCGAATTGTTTTATTTCATGTCAGTGTTTGACACACACCTTGGGTAGGCTCTCCAGGCATAACCAGTGTTTGGCTTATGGGAAAAAATGAACCTCTGCCTTTCTTTCTTTTTTATTTCATTTATTTATTTTATTTTTTACACAGAGGTATTGTGTTTATGGATCAGCCCACATGTTTTGATACCTCATTGAAACTGAGATTGAAAGGTTTCCTCCAAATTGATGATGATGACAGTGACGATGATGATGTCAGTGATGATAACAGTAATGATGACAATGACAGTGACGATGATGAAGATGACAGTGATAATGATGACAGTGATGATGGTGATAATGACAGTTTTGATGACAGTGGAGTGATGGCCAAGAGGTAACGCATCCGCCTAGGAAGTGAGAGAATCTGAACGCACTGGTTCGAATCACGGCTCAGTCGCCGTTTTCTCCCCCTCCACTGGACTTTGAGTGGTGGTCTGGACGCTAGTCATTCGGATGAGACGATAAACCAAGGTCCAGTGTGCAGCATGCACTTAGCGCATGTAAAAGAACCCACTGCAACAAAAGGGTTGTTCCTGGCAAAATTATCTAGAAAAATCCACTTCGATAGGAAAAACAAAACTGCACACGGGGGGAAAAAATACAAAAAAATGGGTGGCGCTGTATGTAGCAACGCACTTTCCCTGGGGAGAGCAGCCCGAATTTCACACAGAGAAATCTGTTGTGATAAAATGAAATACAATTACAATGACAATAATGATGACAATAATGATGACAGTGACAATGACAACGATGACGATGTGTTTCCAGGTGATAGGGATTGGGGCGGGGCAGCAGTCACGCATCCATTGCACTCGCCTGGCTGGAGACAAGGCAGATAACTGGTGGGTGGAACATGAGTTGTGTGCCCTGTCTTCATCTTTTCTCTCCTCAAGTTTTACCGCGGTGAAGGAAACGGTGCATGAGGAATTGTGATGATAACGGTGATGGTTGTCAGTGATGATGATAACGGAGATGATGGTTGGAGTGATGTTTGACAGTGATGATAATGGCGATGATTGTCAGTGATGATGATAATGGCGATGATTGTCAGTGATGATGATAATGGTGATGATTGTCAGTGATGATGATAATGGCGATGATTGTCAGTGGTGATGATAACGGCGATGATTGTCAGTGATGATGATAATGGCGATGATGGTTGGAGTGATGATTGTCAGTGATACAATGAATGTTCCACTGATAACAGCGCATGAGGAATTGTGATGATAATGGTGATGATTGTCAGTGATGATGATAATGGAGATGATTGTCAGTGATGATGATAATGGCGATGATTGTCAGTGATGATGATAATGGCGATGATGGTCGGAGTGATGATTGTCAGTGATGATGATAATGGCGATGATGGTCAGTGATGATGATAATGGCGATGATTGTCAGTGATGATGATAATGGCGATGATGGTCAGTGATGATGGTCAGTGATGATAATGGCGATGATGGTCAGTGATGATGATAATGGAGATGATTGTCAGTGATGATGATAATGGCGATGATGGTCAGTGATGATGATAATGGCGATGATGATAATGGCGATGATTGTCAGTGATGATGATAATGGCGATGATGGTTGGAGTGATGATTGTCAGTGATACAATGAATGTTCCACTGATAACAGCGCATGAGGAATTGTGATGATAATGGTGATGATGGTCACAGTGATAACGATGAATGTTTAACTGGTAAATGGTGTGTGGTTTTATGTCTGTGTTTTATAAACTGAGTATTATGTTGAAGAATATATATTGAAGAAAGTTTCATCCTTTAAATTAGTCTACAAGGTCACAATCATCCCGAGAAGACATTTTGTTCTGTAAGATAGAGAATGTGTGTGTGAGTGTGTGTGATTGTGTGAGTGTGTATATGTGTATGTGTAAGTCTCTGTGTGTTTGTACATGTGTGTCTGCGTTCATGAGTGTGTGTATGTATGTATGTGTGTTTATGTGAGTGTGTGAGTGTGTGTGTGTATGTGTTTGTGTGTGTTAATGTGAGTGTGTGTGTGTATGTGTTTGTGTGTGTTAATGTGAGTGTGTGTGTGTATGTGTTTGTGTGTGTTAATGTGAGTGTGTGTGTGTATGTGTTTGTGTGTGTTAATGTGAGTGTGTGTGTGTATGTGTTTGTGTGTGTTAATGTGAGTGTGTGTGTGTTAATGTGAGTGTGTGTGTGTATGTGTTTGTGTGTGTTAATGTGAGTGTGTGTGTATGTGTTTGTGTGTGTTAATGTGAGTGTGTGTGTATGTGTTTGTGTGTGTTAATGTGTGTGTGTGTGTGCATTTAACCCTTTCCTCCCTCAGCACTCTTCCTTCATAATCATCATATGATAAAAAAAAAAGAAGAAAGAAATGAAATGATCAGTACATCTCTGCCAGCTTATGAGATATTGACTTCTTTATTTATTTTTTTAATTATAGTATTATTATTTAGTTAGATATTTAGTTATTTATTTATATATCTATTTATTTATTTTATTTTATTATTTTTTATTTTTCAATTTTATATATATATTTTTTAATTAATTAATTATTTTTTTAAAATTTATTTTTTATCTCAAGGCCTGACAAAGTGCGTTGGGTTATGCTGCTGGTCAGGCATCTGCTTGGCAGATGTGGTGTAGCGTATATGGATTTGTCCGAGCTACTGAAACTGAAACTGACTAGGGGGCAACACGATGATGACACAACAGCACGATGATGATACAACACGATATGACACAACACAATATGACAACAACACAATGATGACACAACAACACGATGATGACACAACAAAGTGGTGGCACAACAACACACTGGTGACACACCACGATATGACACAACAACACGATGACACAGTGACAAACAAGATGATGACATGAAGCCAGCAACATAATGAAACATGATCATGACAACATGATGATGATTACACAACAGTAACATGATATGGACATATGCACACAACATGATGATAACATGGCAATGATGACAGTGTCATGACATGAAGACACAGCAACTACACAGCAACACGATGCTGTGTACAACAAAAGACGATGACGACTGGACGATGCTGTGTACAACTACTTCTTCTTCTGCGTTCACTTGTATGCACACGAGTGGGCTTTTACGTGTATGACCGTTGTTACCCCGCCATGTAGGCAGCCATACTCCGTTTTCGGGGGTGTGCATGCTGGGTATGTTCTTGTTTCCATAACCCACCGAACGCTGACATGGATTACAGGATCTTTAACGTGCGTATTTGATCTTCTGCTTGCATATACACACGAAGGGGGTTCAGGCACTGGCAGGTCTGCACATATGTTGACCTGGGAGATCGGAAAAATCTCCACCCTTTACCCACCAGGCGCCGTCACCGTGATTCGAACCCGGGACCCTCAGATTGACAGTCCAGTGCTTTAACCACTCGGCTATTGCGCCCGTCCGCTGTGTACGATGGTGTGTACAACAAAAGACGATGACGGCTGGACGATGGTGTGTACAGCAAAAGACGATGACGGCTGGACGATGGTGTGTACAACAAAAGACGATGACGGCTGGACGATGGTGTGTACAACAAAAGACGATGACGGCTGGACGATGGTGTGTACAACAAAAGACGATGACGGCTGGACGATGGTGTGTACAACAAAAGACGACGATGACTGGACGATGGTGTGTACAACAAAAGACGACGACGACTGGACGATGGTGTGTACAACAAAAGACGATGACGACTGGACGATGGTGTGTACAACAAAAGACGACGACGACTGGACGATGACGATGGTGTGTACAACAAAAGACGATGACGACTGGACGATGACGATGGTGTGTACAACAAAAGACGATGACGACTGGACGATGCTGTGTACAACAAAAGACGATGACGATGGTGTGTACAACAAAAGACGATGACGATGGTATGTACACGTGTGTGCAGGTGGCTTCGTCAGCACCCCAAAGTGCTGGGCATGAAGTTCAAGAAAGGCGTGAAGAGAGCGGAGATGTCCAACGCCATTGACATCTACGTGCTGGGCACCGTGGGACAGGTACTGTTGTAGTCGCCTACTTGCTGGGTTGGGGTTCGATTTTTTATTTTATTTTATTTTATTTTTTTATTTTACTTGTTATATTTTACCTGCTTGTCACATTCCGGCAGCTCCTGCGGCCGCGTTGGCACCAAAATGTAACAGCCTTGCTGTTCCTTTGGATCTGTCAGCAAGGTGGAGAGGGGGGACAAGCTGCATGGGCAACAGCCTGTCTTCCATATTACATTGCCCAGGCTTATATCCATCCATCCTGTGACCGCTGCGACAGAGACTGTCTCTCTCGCATCGGTCTCTACAGTCACAGGCGACGCTGCTTGGTCCAAGCAGACAGCCCAATTAGACATTAGGTCGGGTATACTCTATCCATGGTCAGCCATGACCGAAGGAGGCCTACTACTACTACTACTACTATTTTATCTGCTCATGGTGGTGATGTTTACTCTCCAGTGTGTCCAACTGTCTGTCCATCTGTCCCTGTGTCTGTCTGTCCCTGTGTCTGTCTGTCTGTGTCAGCAGAATGATGTGCTCTGGGGAAAAATGAGCAAATTAGATAGCTGTTTTGATTTGTCCTAAATTAGATAAATGAACGTTCATAGTTTGGTAACTGTTCTAGATGAAATGGTTCATGTAAATAGCAGAACGGAACTGTTCTGAAATTGACCACTGTTCTAATTAACCAGTTGATTGCATTTAAGACGTCAGCTGACGTCCTACAAAAAATGTTGCTATAGTGCCTATAAGACGTCAGTGAAAGATGTATATAAAAAGATCGGCTTTGATTGGAAAAACAACTGCACTTGCAGGCAGACAAAAAAAAGGTTGGCACTCTGTAGTGATGCAGTATTCACTGGTGAGTGCAGCCTGATTTTTATACAGAGAAATCTGTTGTGACAAAAAGAAACACAGTGCAGTGTATCACAGCACAGCACAGTACAGCACAGCACAGCACAGCACAGTGTAGCACAGCACAGCACAGCACAGCACAGCACAGCACAGCGTAGCACAGCGTAGCACAGCACAGCACAGTGTAGCACAGCACAGCACAATACAGCACAGTACAGCACAGCACAGCACAGCACAGCACAGCACAGCACAGCACAGCACAGCGTAGCACAGCACAGCACAGCGTAGCACAGCACAGCGTAGCACAGCACAGCACAGCACAGCACAGCGTAGCACAGCACAGCACAGCGTAGCACAGCACTGCACAGCACAACACAACACAACACAGTACAGCACAGCACAGCGTAGCACAGCACAGCACAGCACAGCACAGCACAGCACAACACAACACAACACAACACAACACAACACAGTATAGCACAGCACAGCACAGCACAGCACAGCACAGCACAGCACAATACAATACGACACAGTACAATACAATAAAATAGTGTGCATAGAAATACAGTGAGATGCGTCACTAACGAGTGGTACTCTGTGTGCTCAGGACATGGACACAGCTGCCTGGAAGGACATGTTTGAGGAGCCTCCTGAAATGCTCACTCAGGTTGGTGTGTGTGTGTGTGTGTGTGTGCAGAGGAGTGTGTGTGTGGGGGTGTGGGGGGGGGGGGAGTCTCTGTGTGTATGTATGTGTAGGAGTGTGTGTGTGTGTGTGTGTAGGAGCGTGTGTGTGGGTGTGTGTGGGGGAGAGTCTCTGTGTGTATGTATGTGTAGGAGTGTGTGTGTGTGTGTGAAGGTGAGTGTGTGTGTGTGTGTGTGTGTGTGTGTAGGAGTGTGTGTGTGTGGGGGTGTGTGGGGGGGAGAGTCTCTGTGTGTATGTATGTGTAGGAGTGTGTGTGTGTGTGTGTGTGTGTAGAGGGAAGTGTGTGTGGATGTGGGGATAGTGTGGAGTGGTGTGGGTGTGTGTGTGTGTGTGTGTGTTTTGAAGGGTATGTGTGGTGTGTATGGAGAGGGGTGTGTATGTGTCGTGTATGTGTGTGTGGAGGGGTGTGGTTTGTGGCAGGGTGTGTATACTGATTTGGTGTACATGTGTGTTTGTGTGGGCATTCGTACACGTGTATGTGTGTGTGCATACATGTTTGTTGGCGTGTTTGTACATGTGTGTGTGTGTCCCCATGTGTGCATACGAGTGTGGTTGTGTGTGTGTGTGTGTGTGCGCGCGCGCGCTCGAGTGCATGTATACATGTATGTGCATACATGTGTTTGTGTGTGCATGTGTACATGTGTGTGTGTGTGTTTACATGTGTGTGTGCGTGTGTGTACATTTGTGTGTTTGTGTGTGCATGTATATACGTGTGTGTGTGTGCATACATGTGTTTGTGTGTACATGTGTGTGTGCTTACATGTGTGTGCACATGTGTGTGTACATACGTGTGTTTGTGTGCGCATGTATATATGTGTACAAGTGTGTGTGTGTGTGCATGCGTGTGTGTGCATACGTGTGTGTGTGTGCTTACATGTGTGTGTACATTTGCACGTGTGTGTGTGTGCTTACATGTGTATACATGTGTGCGCGTGTGTACATGTGTGTGGCCGTTTGTACGTGTGTGTGTGTACTTACATGTGTGTGTGCGCATGTGTACATGTGTGTGGGTGTGTGTTTACGTACATTGTGTGTGTGTACATGTGTGTGTGTGTGTGCATGTGTATGTGTGTGTACATGTGTGTGTGTGTGTGTGTGTGTGCATGTGTATGTGTATGTGTGTGTGTGTACATGTGTGTGTGTGTGTGTTAACGTACATTGTGTGTGTGTGTGCGCATGTGTGTGTACATGTGTGTGTGTACATGTGTATGTGTACAATGTGTGTGTACATGTGTATGTGTGTGTGTACATTGTGTGTGTACAATGTGTGTGTACATTGTGTGTGTACAATGTGTGTGTGTGCGTGACAGGAGGAGCGCAGGGAGTGGCGGGGACAACTGACGGGGGTCAGCCTGGGGTCAGATGCCTTCTTCCCCTTCAGAGACAACATCGACCGTGCACACCAGGTCTGATCACCTTCTCTTGTCTGGGTTTTTTAGGTTAAAGATCCTGTGGCTTGTTTATTTATTTATTGAGACATTCTTGAAGCTGTATGTTCTTTGTGGCCATCAACCATTGCCTACCAGGTCGGATCAGCTTCTCTTGTCTGGGGATATTTAGGTTAAAGATCCCATAGCATGTTACAGCCATCAGCCGTGCCCATCAGGTGTGATTAGGGTTCTGTTGTTTGGGGTTTTTTTAGGTTAAATATCCCATAGCATATTATGGCCATTGACCATGCCATCAGGTCTGACTGGGAGACTGTTTTTTTGGGTTATATTTTGTGTGGTGTGTTTCATTTTAGGTTAAAGACCCCATAGCTTGTTAGTGCCATTGGGGCAGTGAATTCACATCCACTGTGTCCAGAGCTTGGCATAGGAAGGCAGTGAATTCACATCCACTGTGTCCAGAGCTTGGCATAGGAAGGCAGTGAATTCACATCCACTGTGTCCAGAGTTTGGCATAGGAAGGCATTGAATTCACATCCACTGTGTCCAGAGCTTGGCATAGGAAGGCAGTGAATTCACATCCACTGTGTCCAGAGCTAGGCATAGGAAGGCAGTGAATTCACATCCACTGTGTCCGGAGCTTGGCACAGGAAGGCAGTGAATTCACATCCACTGTGTCCGGAGCTTGGCACAGGAAGGCAGTGAATTCACATCCACTGTGTCCAGAGCTTGGCACAGGAAGGCAGTGAATTCACATCCACTGTGTCCAGAGCTTGGCACAGGAAGGCAGTGAATTCACATCCACTGTGTCCGGAGCTTGGCACAGGAAGGCAGTGGATTCATATCCACTGTGTCCAGGGCTTGGCATAGGAAGGCAGTGAATTCATATCCACTGTGTCCAGGGCTTGGAATAGGAAGGTAGTGAATTCATATCCACTGTGTCCAGGGCTTGGAATAGCAAGGCAGTGAATTCACATCCACTGTGTCCAGGGCTTGGCATAGGAAGGCAGTGAATTCACATCCACTGTGTCCAGAGCTTGGCATAGGAAGGCATTGAATTCACATCCACTGTGTCCAGAGCTTGGCATAGGAAGGCATTGAATTCACATCCACTGTGTCCAGAGCTTGGCATAGGAAGGCAGTGAATTCACATCCACTGTGTCCAGAGCTTGGCATAGGAAGGCAGTGAATTCACATCCACTGTGTCCGGAGCTTGGCACAGGAAGGCAGTGAATTCACATCCACTGTGTCCAGAGCTTGGCATAGGAAGGCAGTGAATTCACATCCACTGTGTCCGGAGCTTGGCACAGGAAGGCAGTGGATTCATATCCACTGTGTCCAGGGCTTGGCATAGGAAGGCAGTGAATTCATATCCACTGTGTCCAGGGCTTGGAATAGGAAGGCAGTGAATTCATATCCACTGTGTCCAGGGCTGGGCATAGGAAGGCAGTGAATTCATGTCCACTGTGTCCAGGGCTGGGCACATGAAGGCAGTGAATTCATATCCACTGTGCCTAGGGCTTGGCATAGGAAGGCAGTGAATTCATATTCACTGTCTAGGGCTTGGCATAGGAAGGCAGTGAATTCACATCCACTGTGTCTAGGGCTGGGCATAGGAATGCAGTGAATTCACATCCACTGTGTCTAGGGCTTAGCATAGGAAGGCAGTGAATTCATACCCACTGTGTCCAGGGCTTGGCATAGGAAGGCAGTGAATTCACATCCACTGTGTCTAGGGCTCAGCATAGGAAGGCAGTGAATTCACATCCACTGTGTCTAGGGCTGGGCATAGGAAGGCAGTGAATTCATTCACTGTGTCTAGGCCTTGGCATAGGAAGGCAGTGAATTCACATCCACTGTGTCTAGGCCTTGGCATAGGAAGGCAGTGAATTCACATCCACTGTGTCTAGGGCTTGGCATAGGAAGGCAGTGAATTCACATCCACTGTGTCTAGGGCTTGGCATAGGAAGGCAGTGAATTCACATCCACTGTGTCTAGGGCTTGGCATAGGAAGGCAGTGAATTCACATCCACTGTGTCCAGGGCTTGGCATAGGAAGGCAGTGAATTCACATCCACTGTGTTTAGGGCTGGGCATAGGAAGGCAGTGAATTCATATCCACTGTGTCTAGGGCTTGGCATAGGAAAGGCCCAATCCTCTCCCTCCGCTGTTTTAACCTTCTCCAACGGATGTCAGCTACCTGTTCTTAGCGTGGTGCAGTGAGGAAAAGTAAAGTGCCTTTCCAGTGGACACAACACCCTGCTGAAATGAGGTTTTGAACCCTCATCACTGGTGAACACTGATCACAAGTCCAAGTCCTGATTCTGCTGCCGTGCTTTTTTTGGTGCCCCAGAATTTGTGGACATTTTCTTCTCTATATTTTGTAAGAATTAATGTCGATGGAGTGATGCCGATGCTGCTTTGGGTGTCCATTCAGGTTCTTGAGGATGCTGTACTTATAAAAATCGTCATCAACCAGACTGAGAGATACAGACACTGCAGTGCTGGTCAGGAAATTTGAGGGACACTCCCAAAGACGTATCTGTAAATTAGATGACCCGTGACTTTGTAATGTGGTCCCAGTCTATTTGACCCATAGCACACCCATCTGGGTAGGAGCTGGCCACAGCCCCCAACCCGCCCCCTCCCACAAAGAAAAGACCTCTCATGGGGCTTGAACCACTGTCCTTAGTCGCCAGTCTGCAACTCAAACCACTTCACCACAAACATTATTTAGTTATTTCTATTTTTATTTTTTCAATTATATATATGTGTGTGTGTATATGTCCATGTATGTATGCATATGTGTGCATATATATATATATATATTTTTTTTTAATAATTATTTATTATTTTATTTATTTATTATTATTTATTTTATATATTAAAAAAAAATAAATTTTTTTTTCATTAATATATTTTATTATTATTTTTTTTTTTTCACTCTCTTCCACCCCTTTCCCCCACTCCTGCCCTCTCACCCCCTGCCCATCTTCCCTCACCCTTCCCTTTCAGAACCCTTTCTTTCCCTCATACATTCACACTGACAGTTCTACTCACCCTGCTTTGTGTCCTTTCCTGAGACTTCTCATCACTTTCCTTTCCTGAACTTTACTCTCTCTCCCTCTCTGTCTGTACCTTTCTGTCTGTCACTCACTCATTTCATTTGCCTGAAGAAGAGCTTGTGGCTCGATACGTCGCCTCTTAATCCCAAGTAAGTCGACTTTTACCAAAGATTTTTTTAGTCTACCTCCCACGGTTGGGGTTTTTTAATGTTTTTTTTTCTCTTAAATTTCATGTTTTTATTGTTCTTTGCTTACAACGAATGTAAGTCTGCTGTAGGTTCCCATGAGGGGATGCCGGGGGCTTGTACAGTATGAATAGCATCCCCACCTGGAAATTCTGTATTAAAAAATTCCTCTTCTCTGTCGCGCTTGTTTTTTGTTTTTCCTTTTTCTATGTTGTCCCCTCGTTCGTGATTTTGTGTATTGCTGGTCCTCTCTTTTCTGGAAAGCCTCGAGTATTTTTGGTTTTGTTCTGGACTTGACAGTGGGGCTTTTTGTCCTGTGCCGTGTTCCTTTTTTGCGACAAGGACATGTGAGATGCCCTTTGGCAGGTTTGTTTATTTTATGTAATTCATGTTAGTTTCAGTTTCTCAAGGAGGTGTCAGTGCGTTCAGACAAAACCATGTTACACATCAACTAGGTAGATGTCTGACCAGCAGCATCACCCAACACGCTTTGTCAGGCCTGGAGTGCCTGCATATGTGTTTGTGTACCTATCCGTGGATTTCTTCTACAGAATTTTACTAGAGGACATTGATGTTGCTATGGGTTCTTTTTCAGTGCATGAATTGCGTACTTCACAAGGGACCTCAGTTTATTCTCTCAACTGAATGACTAGATGCTCAGTTTGATTTTCCAGTCAAACTTGGGAAAAAAGTCGAAACTGGGGCGCAGTAGCCCCAAGAAACAAGAACCTACCCAGCATGCACACCCCTGAAAACGGGAGTATGGCTGCCTACATGGCAGGGTAAATAAACGAAATGGTCATACACGTAAAATGTTACATATCTGTATATGTGTGCTTGACTGAAACCTGACAAAATGACACAGGAAACGAATGATGAGCGCTGAATGGCAGCCATCAGTTGGTTCTACCCAGGTAGGCAGCCTGTTGTGCAGATGACACCATGTTTGAAAAGCGCTTAGAGCTTGGTCTCTGACTGAGGACAGGGGCAATATAGGTATCCATGATTATTATTAACTGGGATTGGATTCCAATTCCTCATGTCAGGCAAGCGTTTTAACCGCTGCGCCCCCTTGCTCCCTGTAAACAGAGCGGCGTGCGGTACATTGCGGCCCCGGCAGGCTCCACCAACGACAAGGCCATCGTGGATGCCTGCAACCAGCACAGCATTGTCCTGGCACACCACAGCATGCGCCTCTTCCACCACTAAAAGTCCATCGTCATCGCTGGTGACCTCGAGTGGGTGGGGGGAGCGGGGCTATGCGCTTCTCCCACAAGTGAGGCCTTCGTCGTCATCAGGCCTTCGTCGTCATCGCTGGTGTCCTGGAGGAGAGGGGAGTGGGGGCTGCTTCGTCGTCATCGATGATGAAGGATTGGTGTTGCCTTGTTTTTGTATTTCAGCGCCTTCCTGCTGTGTCTCTTGAAGACGGTTTTTCTCTCTGTGTAAGCAGCTTTTGATGTTACATTTCACTCTTTTTCCGTTTCATTTTCGTTCCTGTTTCTTTGCTGTTGAGTTTGGGTCACTTTTTCCCCCCCTTTTTTGACTGCTGCTTTCAATGGAATGTTGTGCTCCACATGTTGATGAGTCACTCAGATTATTCATGACAGCATGATCAGCCAATGGAATTATTCATGACATCATGATCAGCCAACCAGATTATTCTTGACATCATGATGAACCAATCAGATTGTTAGTGACCTGGTCAGCTAATCATTCCCACTGTGATACCCGTTCTGAAATTGCAGGCACTGATTTTCATCATTCCAGTGGTGGAATTATTCCCGCCATACATACGCTGCCATACATTTTGTTATTCACACTTAGCTGCCATGTGTTCATTATTCACGCTCTGGTATTTCTTGCAGTTTGCTGGGGAACCTATACAGATATTCATGGACATGTGTAATCCATGCACACTTTTCTTTGTCTTGATCATCTGGAGAGTCTACTTGAGCAAGTGTCCTTGGCCTTTGCACAGACCTTGTGTCCCGGTGAGTGTTCACGTTATTCATCCATCCACACTGACCTCCCCCTCATGACGAGTACCATTGCAGAATAACCTCCCCTAGGGTGCCATGGGCTCTTTCAGTACAAATGACTCCGTGTTTGTAAAGCGCTCAGAGTTTGGGTCTCAGACTGAGGATAGGCGCTATTTAAGTTCTAGCCAAGGTAGATGGAACATCAGTTGCTTTTCAGTGTTGTTCTGATGGTCATGTTTGGACACAACTATCATGCATAAAAAGTATTATCAGTTATTAAAAAAAAAAAAAACATCTGGAAATTCTGTTCCTCATTTTTGCCCGATGGAAAGTGTAGCTGCTGTGTTTGAAGTAGTGCGTTGTATTGATGGATACATCTGACATAGCTGCACAGCACAGGCAGATCTAAAGACATGTGATGTGATCAAGTACTGGTATTTACAGAGCGATTATCAAGCTCAAAGCACTTTACAGACACGAACAATGACTGGTTGTGAGTGGCTTGTGAAATAGCTCTAGAACGCTGAATCAGAAAAAAGCCATAATGGTGGTGAGATGCGTGAAAGAGAAGAGTGTGCTTGATTCTGTCAAGGGCTGACTACCAGATAAGTCAGCAGTGATACATCAAAGAAAGAAGAAGAATCGTAACACACAGAAGGCATCCTTGCCCAATGCCATGTATAAAATACATTTTAATAAACTCCAAAGAGAATCGTATCAAATTTGGTTAATCTCAAATTTGGTTAATAAACTCCAAAGAAAATCATTTCAAATTTGGTTGATAAACTCCAAAGAGAATTGTTTCAAATTGGTGAAAATGAAGCACTGAAATTTGAAAGGGATACGGATGATGTAATTTGAAAGGGATACAGATTAATGAATAAATTACATCATCCGTATCCCTTTCAAAGTCCATGGTTCCCGTATATTGGGGTGTGCTTACAGTTCACAATATAAGCTACAGGAAGTGAAATGAAAATAATATTATTAAACCAAAAGCCATAAATCTAACAATTAGAAATCGCAGAACAATTAATAATTGGCTATTTCTCAAACACACACACGTGTGCTAAAAGGCATGTTGGCTTAGTGCAAAAATGAAATACTTTTTTGTTCACTGCACAGGCAGTTTCTTTTATTCTATATCATTTTATTATTATTATTTTTTTTTTTATACACAAGATGGGGCATAAACTGCAACTGCCTTTATGGGCAAGATAAATATTTATTTCACAGCTGCATACATCATTTCATCTAAAATGTGCATAAATAAAAGTTCTGACTTGCATCGTTACTTTCCTCTCTCTGAGCACAAACATAACTATCAGTTTTTGCATACTTTAAACAACACGTAACTGCTCAAGAATAACAATATCAACTAAACTTTCTCAATGTGTTGCCATGAAGAAACAATTCCTATATTTCATTCCTTACAGCCCAAACTAAAACACCGTGTCAGAACTGAGCAACTGTAAGCATAGGTCCCCTACAACCTTGAAAATAACTACAAAAGAAAATCAGGCACAATCACATTCATGCATGCTCACAAAGCCAGGACATTCCTCTGTCATCGACCTTCTGACAGCTCTTCATCAAAGGATTAAAAAGATGAGCTGAACACAATACAAAATAATACATAATATATAAAATTATACATAAGAACAGGCATACGATACCAACAATTACCAATCGGCACCTCACACTTCCAACACTCACACACACAAAACAGATGCAAGACAGAACAAATGTCCAATTGTTGAATACAGAAAAAGCAATGTTCACGGTCTTCTAGAATAAAGTGAATGGACATACAGGGCAGAAAATAGGAAGAGGCGACAAAGACAAGACAGCAGTAAGAAACAGTGATAGAAAGACAGCAGTAAGAAACAGTGATAGAAAGACAATGGTAAGAAACCGTGAAAGACAACAGCAAGAAACAGAGTGATAGAAGACGGTGACAGAAAGACAAGACAGCAGTAAGAAACAGTGATAGACAAGAAACAGCGAGCGATAGACAAGACGAGAAACAAAAGTGAGCATTCCCAAGGGGAGAGAAACATTACAAAGACAGATTCCAGTAGGAAACAAACTGAACAGCATCTAGGGAACATGACCTGAAAGCAGCAGTCTAGGGAACATTACACTAAACCAGCAGCTTTGGGGAAGGAGAGAAAGACAACATTAAGAAACACAGCAGCCATGGGAACAGTGACACAATTACACAGTGAAACAAAGCATTCCATGAGGGAAGATGGAGGACACCATTAAGATACAACAGCAGTTAACTGAAAACAGATTATGGAGGACAGCGAATAACATGAAAAAGCACTCAGACAGGGACAGATGGACAGCATAAGAAACAACTGCATCAGAATTTACATGATAATGAAACATCAGCACCATGGGGAAACATGGAAGAAGACAGCATTAAAAAACAGTGATTAGAAAGACACTCATAAAAAATCATGTGGTGGAAGGACTAACAAAAAACAAGCTACAGCAAAGAATTAAAAAAGTGATAGAAGCAGTCTCAAGTAAAATGAATGAAAACAACAGGAAAACATGAACAGAAAGACACGTAAAAAACAGTGATTAGAAAAACTGCTGTAGAAAAGTGTCAATACGCATACTGTGACTAATAGCCATCACAAACAGTGTGAAAACTGCATCAAAAATACAGAACAAGACGTCAAAATCAAGTCCAGAAAGAAAATATTCAAGACACATAAGAAAAGTGACTAAAAAAGACAAAAGTAAGAAAAACATGATGAGAAAAAAGAAAGAACAAGACAAGCAAAGAAAAGTGATAGAAAGGACAGCATAACGAACGTGATAGAAAAAGCGGTAAGAACAAAAGAAGCCAGTGAAACATTGCATGGAAGTCCATAATGAAACATATCAAAAGACAACAGTTAAGGAAATAAAAATGATAGAAAGAGCATACACACACACGTGTGGGGACACAATGAAATGGAACAAACATATAGAAGACAACATGAAAGTGATAACAAACAACAGTATGAAACAAGAAGGCGTAAAACAAATATGGACAAAGAAAGGATAGCACTATGGCAATGAAAGCAAACAGACACAAATGGAAATGACTATAACACATATGGACAAGAATGCATAAGAACTGTGACACACAAGAAAGACATAAAAACAAACACAGTAAGGACATACAAATGAAACGTAAACAATCAAACACTGTAAGGACACACATGGACATAACAACACAGTAAGGAACAACACAGTAATGGACTATGAAGAAACAACAGTATGACACAATTGAAATGGACCTTTAAAAGCTCCAGCAGAAGGAGAACAGGACAGAAAAATTAGGGGACACCAGTCAGAAAAAATGACCCGTAAGTAACTGAGAAGACAACATAAGAAACGTAAATAGGACAATCAGTAAGAAACGATGAAGAAGCAGTAAGCAAACAGTGATAGCAAGACAGTGATAGAAAGCAAGACAGCAGTAAGAAACAGTGATAGACAAGAAACAGAGTGATAGAAAGACAAGATGAGAAACAGTGACAGAAAAAAAGACAAGAAACAGAGTGATAGAAAGACAAGACGAGAAACAGTGACAGAAAAAGACAAGAAACAGCGATAGAAAGACGACGAGAAACAAAGTGATAGAAACAAGACAACAGTAAGAAACAGAGTGATGACACCATTTACACAAACATCAGCGTTCCTATGGGGGAAGATGGGGACACCATTTACACTGAAACATCAGCATTCCCACGGGGGAAGATGGGGACACCATTTACACTGAAACATCGGCATTCCCACGGGGGAAGATGGGGGACACCATTTACACAAACATCAGCATTCCCATGAGGGACACCATTTACACTGAAACATCAGCATTCCTATGGGGGAAGATGGGACACCATTTACACTGAAACAGCATTCCCATGGGTGAAGATGGGGACACCATTTACACTGAAACATAGCATTCCCATGGGGGAAGATGGGGGACACCATTTACACTGAAACAGCATTCCCACGGGGGAAGATGGGGGACACCATTTACACTGAAACATCAGCATTCCCACGGGGGAAGATGGGGACACCATTTACACTGAAACATCAGCATTCCCACAGGGGAAGATGGACACCATTTACACTGAAACATCAGCATTCCCACAGGGGAAGATGGGGGACACCATTTACACTGAAACAGCATTCCTATGGCAGAAGATGGGGACACCATTTACACTGAAACATCAGAATTCCCACGGGGGAAGATGGGGACACCATTTACACTGAAACAGCATTCCCATGGGTGAAGATGGGGACACCATTTACACTGAAACAACAGCATTCCCATGGGGGAAGATGGGGACACCATTTACACTGAAACAACAGCATTCCCATGGGGGAAGATGGGGACACCATTTACACTGAAACATAGCATTCCCATGGGGGACATCATTTACACTGAAACATCAGCATTCCCACGGGGGAAGATGGGGGACACCATTTACACTGAAACATCAGCATTCCCACGGGGGAAGATGGGGACACCATTTACACTGAAACATCAGCATTCCCACAGGGGAAGATGGGGGACACCATTTACACTCAAACAGCGTTCCTATGGGGACACCATTTACACTGAAACATAGCATTCCCATGGGGGAAGATGGGGACACCATTTACACTGGAACATCAGCATTCCCACGGGGGAAGATGGGGGATACCATTTACACTGAAACATCAGCATTCCCACAGGGGAAGATGGGGGACACCATTTACACAAACATCAGCGTTCCTATGGGGGAAGATGGGGACACCATTTACACTGAAACATCAGCATTCCCACGGGGGAAGATGGGGACACCATTTACACAAACATCAGCGTTCCTATGGGGACACCATTTACACAAACATCAGCATTCCCATGAGGGACACCATTTACACTGAAACATCAGCAATCCTATGGGGGAAGATGGGGGACACCATTTACACTGAAACATCAGCATTCCTATGGGGGACACCATTTACACTGAAACATCAGCATTCCTATGGGGGAAGATGGGGGACACCATTTACACTGAAACAGCATTCCCTCGGGGAAGATGGGACACCATTTACACTGAAACAGCATTCCCGTGGGGGAAGATGGGGACACCATTTACACTGAAACAGCATTCCCGTGGGGGAAGATGGGGACACCATTTACACTGAAACAGCATTCCCATGGGGGAATTTGGGGACACCATTTACACTGAAACATCAGCATTCCTATGGGGGAAGATGGGGACACCATTTACACTGAAACAGCATTCCCATGGGGGAAGATGGGGACACCATTTACACTGAAACATCAGCATTCCCACGGGGGAATTTGGGGGACACCATTTACACTGAAACAGCATTCCCACGGGGGAAGATGGGGACACCATTTACACTGAAACATCAGCATTCCCATGGGGGAATTTGGGGGACACCATTTACACTGAAACAGCATTCCCTTGGGGGAAGATAGGGACACCATTTACACTGAAACAGCATTCCCATGGGGGACACCATTTACACTGAAACATCAGCATTCCTATGGGGGACACCATTTACACTGAAACATCAGCATTCCCATGGGGGAAGATGGGGACACCATTTACACTGAAACAGCATTCCCGTGCGGGAAGATGGGGACACCATTTACACTGAAACATCAGCATTCCCATGGGGGAAGATGGGGACACCATTTACACTGAAACATCAGCATTCCCATGGGGGAAGATGGGACACCATTTACACTGAAACATCAGCATTCCCATAGGGGAAGATGGGGACACCATTTACACTGAAACATCAGCATTCCCTTGGGGGAAGATGGGGACACCATTTACACTGAAACATCAGCATTCCCATGGGGGAAGATAGGGACACCATTTACACTGAAACATCAGCATTCCCATGGGGGGTGGGGTGGGGGATAAAAAAAACAATCCATCAGCAAAGAACTTGACAAAAAGGTGAACTAGACAGGCAGGGTCTTCAAGATAAATGCCAATGTAACTGAACACAGGAATCATGGAACAGAAAGACACTGTAAAGCATATCAGGGCATTATTGACCACAAACTGCTGTAGCATTGTCCTCTAACTTTGACTTTTAGCCATCACAAATCACTTGTACTAAACTGCATCAAAATACATTACCACCATATGACTGCTCAATTATCAAGTCCAGAAAAAGAGAAAATATTCAAGACAAAATATAGAGTAAATGGACTAACAAATAAGACCAAAAATAAGAAAAAACTAGACAGATTGAGGAAAAAATTGAAAAAGCCAGAAACAAAAAAAGTTGATAGAAACAGGAACTTTCCAGCACATAGGTTCCAGAAAATGGGGATACTATTTCTAAAAGAGCCCCAGTCATTCCCATGGAGGTCCATCAAATGCTACAACTTTCCACAACATGGGCAATATTTGAAATGGACAATCAAAAAATGTATGGGGACACAATGAAATGGACTATACCACACACACTGTGTGGGGGACACAATGAAATGGGCTGTAACAAACACTATATGGACAGGACACACAATGAAATGGACTATAACACTGTATGGACACAATGAAATGGGCTATAACACTGTATGACACACAATGAAATGGACTATAACACTATGGACAATGAAATGGGCTATAACACTGGACACACAATGAAATGGACTATAACAACCAAACACTGTATAGATACAAAATGAAAAGGACTATAACAAAACACTCTATTGACACAGAATGAAATGGACTATAACAAACACTGTATGGATACACAATGAAACGGACTATAACACACACTATGGAAACAATGAAATTGACTATAACACTGTATGGACACACAATGAAATGGACTATAACAATCAAACACTGTATGGACACACATTGAAATGGACCTTTAACGTCTCCACCACATGAAGGAGGAACAAGAAAAGTAAAATATTTTTAGGGGGGACACCAAGTCAGAACAATTTGACCCGTACAAGTATATCTGGAGCAGACAACATGGTATCTTACCTATTAGGCAGATTCAGTATCTGACACTGCATTCAATTATACACTGCTGTTTAATCAAATTTCCTTGATGTTGGAACTGGACCTATGAGTTTAATCTAGCCCATTTAAAAACTACTTTGATGGACAATCCTTACTTGGTATTGCCAGCATTTGAATTGAAGACTAAGTAACGCTAACAGTGAATAATTAGCCCGTATCAATCAACTGGGTTGATTCTTTTGTTCATAAAGTACAAGTATATGTTGCTTATAATGCAGCAGATACTACGTCTATATTATTTCAGCAGATACTATGTCACAAATTCAACAGCAAGTTAAGAAATTTTCCACAAAATACATGATCAAAGTTTAAAATCCTGACTTATGCAATCATTACCGTAAGTTATAGATCAAACACATTAAAGAAAAGCAAAAAGTGTAACAAGAAAGGGTACACTTAGAATGGTAAGTTCATTTACAATGCCAAATTGTAAACAAGTATATCCAAGATTACGTTATGCTTCAAATGTTTATTCATATATGTTAAATGATGAGTTAATTTACAATGACAGATTGTGAGCAAAGCATTTCCAAGATTATGCAAGGTAAAGAAAGGCAGATCTATACACAGGTAGACACTGAACAAGAAGATACGGGGACATGGGCACAGTAAATTCATGTCTGGGAGAAGATTCAACGCCTAACAAATCTCTGCCATGTGCCGCACACATTCACAAACCACAAATGCCATTTTCATAGTTTCATCCCACCAAATACACATCATCGGTGCATACAAATCACATCATCTGAGGTTACTGGAAGCAATCACGCCTGAACGTGTAACTGTGTGGTGAACAACATCCAAACGTGAACAGACCTGTGTCAAAACTTCATCAGTTCACACACACACAGCAGTGGTGGATGTGGAAAACAAACTGCTGAACATGACAGACTGGACAGGGGTCCTTGACACGTCCACACCACACTACACAGACTGGACAGGGGTCCTTGACACGTCCACACCACACTACACAGACTGGACAGGGGTCCTTGACACGTCCACACCACACTACACAGACTGGACAGGGGTCCTTGACACGTCCACACCACACTACACAGACTGGACAGGGGTCCTTGACACGTCCACACCACACTACACAGACTGGACAGGGGTCCTTGACACGTCCACACCACACTACACAGACTGGACAGGGGTCCTTGACACGTCCACACCACACTACACAGACTGGACAGGTGTCCCTGACACGTCCACACCACACTACACAGACTGGACAGGGGTCCTTGACACGTCCACACCACACTACACAGACTGGACAGGGGTCCTTGACACGTCCACAGCACACTACACAGACTGGACAGGGGTCCCTGACACGTCCACACCACACTACACAGACTGGACAGGGGTCCCCTGACACGTCCACACCGCACTACACAGACTGGACAGGGGTCCTCTGACACGTCCACACCGCACTACACAGACTGGACAGAGGTCCTCGACACGTCCACACCGCACTACACAGACTGGACAGGTGTCCTTGACACGTCCACACCACACTACACAGACTGGACAGGTTTCTTTGACACGTCCACACCACACTACACAGACTGGACAGGGGTCCTCGACACGTCCACACCACACTACACAGACTGGACAGAGGTCCTCGACACGTCCACACCACACTACACAGACTGGACAGGGGTCCTCGACACGTCCACACCACACTACACAGACTGGACAGAGGTCCTCGACACGTCCACACCACACTACACAGACTGGACAGGGGTCCTTGACACGTCCACACTACACAGACTGGACAGGGGTCCTTGACACGTCCACACCACACTACACAGACTGGACAGGGGTCCTTGACACGTCCACACCACACCACACAGACTGGACAGAGGTCCTTGACACGTCCACACCACACTACACAGACTGGACAGAGGTCCTTGACACGTCCACACCACACTACACAGACTGGACAGAGGTCCTTGACACGTCCACAGCACACTACACAGACTGGACAGGTCCTTGACACGTCCACACCACACAGACTGGACAGAGGTCCTTGACACGTCCACACCACACTACACAGACTGGACAGAGGTCCTTGACACGTCCACACCACACTACACAGACTGGACAGAGGTCCTTGACACGTCCACACCACACCACACCACACCACACCACACCACCCTGACAGCTGGGGAAAAGACTGTCATGGAACTTTCAGCTGACACTCCACAAACAGAACAGTACCTTGCAAAAACAATTTTATGAAAAAAACAAAATAAAAACACATTCTCTATTAAAAAAACAAACCCAAAACAAAAAAACAACCCCACAAACACAGCACCAGAAATTTTACCTTCTTTTCTTTACTCAAGTTATTCACCATTTCAGTTGTTCTATGTCCAGTGATATGTTCTGTAATGATTAAAGTGTCGTTGAATGAAATATTAAAATCATGACTTGTGGTTGAATTCAAAGGTCAACCATGAGCATTGTGAAAACAATGACAGGTCCTATCATTTTGTTGAAAAGAAAATTCAGTTTTAGTTTCTCAAGGAGGCATGACTGTGTTCAGACAAATCCATATATGCTCTACCGCATCTGCAAGGCAGATGCCTAACCAGCAGCATAACCCAACGCGCTTCGTTTAGGCCTTGACTACATGCATATATATTTGTGTGCTTATCACAGAGGATTTCTTCTACAGAATTTTGCTAGAGGACAACACTCTGATTGCCATAGGTTCTTTATCAGTACGCAAAGTGCATGCTGCATAAAGGACCTCAGTTTATCATCTCATCTAAATGACTAGATGCTCAGTTTGATTTTCCAGTCCAACATAGGAGAAAGAGCGAGAGGTGGATTCGAACCCAGTCCCTAACGGACTCTCTGTATTGGCATATGAACATCTTAACAATTCAGCCACTTTCTTTTTAATCATTTAAACATAATAGAAACTTCACAATTTCACTTCAATGCCTTGCGATGGCTGCCAGTATAACCTGACAAAAATTACATTTGGTGGAAAACACAGGGAAAGGTTCAAAATATTGGTGTGCACTGTCACATGTATCAATACATGGCTTTGGGGATGGTGCTTGTGCACACTGGTTGTTTTAAAAAAAAAAAAAAAAAAAAAAGAAAAAAAGAAAAGAAAAGAAAAACTTAGAAATAATCAAAAATTACTGCCAACATTATTTCCTGATCACATGCGTAACATTTCTAACATGAGGTTTCAAAAGGAGGAGTTTGTATTATACTCCATGTTTGGTGTTAAATATACTTACCATGTCAAACTGATGCAAACTAGGCCTATTGGTTTGCTCTGCTTGGCCAAATTTCGCGCGGCTAACAGTGAAAAGACGGGCCCACCCGCTCTCAGCCAATCAAACGCCTCTAAAAACTATAAGCGCTTAATCATTCCTTTGGCCAAGGCTCTCCACGCCATCTTGTCAGGTTTACGCTCTGTCTTGTCTTACGCTTTTTTCGGCTATTCAGCGTATCCTTTTGGCCTTATTTTGTTGCATGCGGCTTGTGTTTATTGTATTCTTACATATGAGTTTTTTCCTCTTTCACCCATAACATTCCATAATCATTTAACAGAATTTCAAAACACACAAGTTTCTTTGTATCGTGTCATATGAAACTAATAACAAGATATTGTGAAATCGAAGGGGTGCTTGTTTCTTTTGCACAGACCTTCCTTGACACTGGACTGACAGACTTCTTGACATGGACAAGAGAAAAACAACTTGCACACAATGGGCGATGCTGTGCCAGTCACTCAGCTGACCCCACCAGTTCTGCACTCAGGTTCTTTCCAGGCTAGACCAGCTAGCTTCTGGAATCCCCTAAAAATGGCCACCTCTTGTTGGGCAAAGTGCCCAGTGATCAGCCTCTGTGCTGTAAGGACAACGTTGTGCACTGCTGTCAGTGTGGCTGTCATCAACTGTCGTCACAACATCTTTCTTTCCTTCCCCACGACTGAAGTGACCGCCGCCTAAGTGCCACGAAGGTCAGTGTCATCAAACCTGGGGCAGAAAGTCACTGTCCTCGCAAACCGTTTTCTTGTGGCTGTGACAACTGGTGGTATCATCACTCACAACATACAGCCACGGTCAAGCGTACCACATGTCCACACACAGTAATCTGAGTTAAAATGTAACAATGTCACCGTCATAATAATATTGGATAATCATACAGCAATCTACCCAGAAAATTGGTCTGGGTTCTTAACAAAACATCATACACAGAAGGTTCCATCAATGTTACATATACACACCAAAATGTTCCCAGCAAAGTACACACACACAAAACACATTCCATAACAACTGGCAGTACATGGATACTGAAAAGCTCCAAAACATCACTATATACATCCATCCATCCATTCAGTGTGACTGCACTGCTGTCACACTCTGCTTTCTGCAAGCCTGACAATGCCGGATCTCCTCAGGCTTCAAACAACCATCAGGCAGCTGCTCAAAGACCAGATGTGGTGTAACATGTATGAACCAGTCTGCATGCTCTGAGACACCTTGAAACAGAGATCTGATGCTGTAAGCCACACTGGCTGTCTGCTGACAGCAGGCTGGTGACACAGTGGGTTTGACAGCAACACAAATGGAAGAACAAAAAACCCCAGCAACATCACAGTACAGGAATTCTGTTAGAGATGGAAATGCCAAACATGAAGCAAGGGACCTTATCCATAACACCAGCCACAACTAACAAAACTACTCCCCTCAAAAAACAAAGAAAAACAAAAACAAACATGAAAAAAACCTGCTGATAAAGGGGTTCAAGTACAGAATCAAGTACAGGGAGCACAGAATTTCCAACATCAATGATACTACATGTTTTTACAGTGTGTAATGCAACTGACTGTGTTTTGACATGGAAAGGCACAATATAAATCATAATCATTACCCCCCCAACCCCCACAAACAGGAAAAAAAAAATCACAGTTAAGTTGTTCAGTTAAAGAAGTAAATGCAAAACAGGTAGTAAGAACTTCCTCAAAATGATCAAACTGACTCCTAGCCCTTCGTTTACTGTCCCCACCCCACGCCCCCACCCAAAAAAAACCAAAAACAAAAAGCAAACAACAATAAATAAATGTAAACTGAACATAAGGTACAGCAACAATGCAAGTACTGTCAACAAAGTATCAACAACTGTACCAATGACATGAAAACAACTGCTGTTTATGTCCTGTCAACAAAGTATTAACAAGTGTATCAATGACATGAAAGCAACTGCTGTTCATGTCCTGTCAACAAAGTATTAACAACTGTATCACTGACATGAAAACTGCTGTTTATGTCCTGTCAACAAAGTATCAACAACTGTATCAATGACATGAAAACAACTGCTGTTTATGTCCTGTCAAGAAAGTATTAACAACTGTATCACTGACATGAAAACAACTGCTGTTTATGTCCTGTCAACAAAGTATTAACAAGTGTATCAATGACATGAAAGCAACTGCTGTTTATGTCCTGTCAACAAAGTATTAACAACTGTATCAGTGACATGAAAACAACTGCTGTTTATGTCCTGTCAACAAAGTATTAACAACTGTATCACTGACATGAAAACTGCTGTTTATGTCCTGTCAACAAAGTATCAACAACTGTATCAATGACATGAAAACAACTGCTGTTTATGTCCTGTCAACAAAGTATTAACAAGTGTATCAATGACATGAAAACAACTGCTGTTTATGTCCTGTCAACAAAGTATTAACAAGTGTATCAATGACATGAAAACAACTGCTGTTTATGTCCTGTCAACAAAGTATTAACAAGTGTATCAATGACATGAAAGCAACTGCTGTTTCTGTCCTGTCAACAAAGTATTAACAAGTGTATCAATGACATGAAAACAACTGCTGTTTATGTCAGTCTGGTCAAGTGGAGTGGAGTGATGGCCTAGAGGTAATGCGTCCGCCTAGGAAGCCAGAGAATCTGAACGCGCTGGTTCGAATCACGGCTCAGCCGCCAATATTTTCTCCCCCTCCACTAAACCTTGAGTGGTGGTCTGGACGTTAGTCATTCGGATGAAACGATAAACCGAGGTCCCGTGTGCAGCATGCACTTAGCACACATAAAAGAACCTACGGCAACAAAAGGGTTGTTCTTTGCAGAAAATTCCACTTTGATAGGAAAAACAAATAAAACTGCACGCAGGAAAAAATCCAAAAAAAATGGGTGGCGCTGTAGTGTAGCGACGCGCTCTCCCTGGGGAGAGCAGCCTGAATTTCACACAGAGAAATCTGTTGTGGTAAAAAGAAATACAAATACAAAATACAAAAGTCCAGTCATTAAGTCTTACGAAAACCCTTTCAGGTTATTTGTCTAAAAGTAACCATTGTCAAAGGTCACGTTTCTTTACCACCTACCTTCACTATCCCCCACTGTCCCCCCCTGCCCCCCAAGAAAAAAAATATCTACCATCCATCCACCCCCCACAAATGCACACACAATTAACAATTACATGCAACAATAACACTGAGTATGCAATGATAATAATAACATTAATATTCATTAAATACACCAGTCTATGTGCATATTTATACCTTTCAGATATGCTTACAGAAGACAAAATCCACGAGTATTGTGGGAAAGAGGATTTCCACACGGATGATAGTTTTGTCACTGAAGAGCAAGTTACAGAAGCAGAAATGAGATAGACACATTTCAGGATGCAATATGACACGGTAATCTGTTCATCCAAGGCAAGCAGTTGCTTTTGAGACATGAAAATAAACACGCCAACCTACGCCTCCCCCTCAAGGTCTTAACTCACTCGGGATGACAAGTTTTCTCCCTTGCTTTTCCCCACAGACGGCCCATTTGTAAGGGTTTGAAAAAAAAATTACAAAAAATACAAAATACAGAGTAAGAAAATGAAACTTTCAGAACTGGGTCATTACTTGTTGAGCTATTACATATATATATATATATATATATATAAAATCAAATTTCTCATCTTATTTTTACAGTTTTGCCATATGTAGAAAATACTGCCAATTTTTCACCCCGAATCACCATACCCATGCTCGCTTTCTGCATTAAATTCGCTTTCTTCTTTGTCATCATCCACCTCTTCAATGTCCGACCCTTCAGTTTGTAGCATTTCAAGTACTTCAGCAACCCTAAAACGTTGCCGTCACTGCCTTGTTTGCTTCATAACATTCTGAGAAGAGCCCACTTAGCTAACAGGCTGGCACGCGAGCAGACGACCGGTCAGTGACTTTGTCAGCGTGTGTGCGAGACGGGCCACACATGCCAGGCTGACCAGTCATACTGTTTGATTGTGGAGTGACCCAGAATAGCCCACTCTGCTTGGCTAATCACAAAATCACGTGTACAGCGCGTGATGGAATTTTGCTTTCGGAGAATGCTATTCCATTCCTTCGTCCGAATCCGAATCCGTTTTGTGTAGGAATGCGTGAGCATTCCTTCGTCCGGAGAGAGTTAAAGTCTACCCTTGCTGAAGATGGTATGAATCAAAAGTCACTGCGCAAAAAGAAAGCTGACATTTCTCTTGTTTTGATCGGAAATAAAACATAACTTTGTACAAGCTTACGATCAATAGAACTGCAAATATCACGTCTCAGCTTGTTAGTGAGGAGAAAGCACATTAATTCAGAGTATGCATAAAGATCATGGCACTATTGCCAGGAAACAGTCATTTATTTCATCCAATTCTTTCCTGACCTAATTAGATAACTACTGACCAGTCATATATGTTATCCATTTCTTTCCTGACTGAGTCAGTGTGTGGTTGCCCAACAAACACAAGTGAAGCTTACGATCATGCTAATTTGTGTTAAAAAGTAATTTACCAAACAATTTTTCCTAGATATGAAAATTATCGATACATACACAAAATGGTTTTAGATAAAAAATGACATGAAAAATTTAGAAACATAAGAGCATATCTTATCACCAACTTTTTCTGGAGAAAAAGACTATACAAACTGAATAGACTGACTGAAACATAAATCTGCTCAAAGCATCCAGCATTTTTTGGCAAGATGTTACTGCATAGATTTTCAGATATACAGCTTTCCAAAAGTAAATGATCAAGGGAATTCAGCCTTGAAATACAGTTTGATGGCACGAATAGTATGCTGAATTTCCTCTCATTATCACAAAATATGTCCATAAGGCACTTGATTACGCTGCACCACGACAGCTGATGATGGCTGTGCAGAGAGCAGTGTGTGATCGTGAGTGATCACGGTGTTGCAGACAGGTTGTGGTTGTCAGGTCGGGGAGAAACGGCCAAGCTGATGCTCATGACCGGTCCTCTGGCCCTTGTCAGGCCTCTGTGCTCATGCCATGGTGTCCGGGCGTGTGGCTCCATCCTGAACAACATGTGGTGTTCATCATCAATTAGCATGAGGCCACACACACACACACACAAAGCATGTGTACGTGCGCGCACACACACACACACACACATGTGCTTACACAATGCACAACACAAAGCTGCCTCAATAAACATGCCACGGCAGTTTATGCCTTGCACTTTAGTTCCAAGTACGCGGCATTTACTTATCTGAAGACGAAAAACTGAAGTAACGAAACATCTTCAAGCTCTGGTAACTCCAGACCCAAGGAATAACCCACAGCCGCAGAACAGAAAAACGACTTGCCCAGAGTACAGCCATGCATAGCGCGCTGTAGAATGGGACCAGCTAGATAATACGCTGCCTGCCACTGACCTTGCCGCAGGCCACCTGCTGAGAAGGGGCTTGAGAAGGGAAGGAGAGAGGGAATAGTCAGCTACAGTACTGTTAGGTGTGGCATCCCGGCCATGTGTTAGTTCTCACACTCACACAACGGTGCCAGTGTGATGTGTCTGCGAATATTTGCATTCACATGAGGGAATCTCTCTCTCTCTCTCTCTGTATATATATATATATATATTTACACACACACACACACACACACACACACACACACAAGCAAAACACAACAATACATATATACACATGTATACATATACATAATTATATACACATACATTTATATACATACCAGTACATTATATATCAGTATCAGAATAAGTGCATGATCCTCATAAGACAAATTAACTTTGGTGAAGTATGTGATACATCACAGAGATAAAAAGCACGACAGCAAACCAAACCCAATCATACATCCCCTTCCCACTGTTTAACACACACACACACACACGCATGCACGCACGCACGCACGCGCGCGCGCACGCACACACACCTTTTATAATTATATCACCCCACGCCCCTCCCGACACACATGACTATATTCCTGTTCATTGTGCAAGCTGAAATTCGCCACTTTGTTTTTCTTTTCTTTTTTCTTTTTTAAAGGGAGGGAGAGGTGATTGTAATTTTTTTTTTTAACAGGTTCCAAAAAGTGACATGCTGAAATATGGAAAACATGAGTGAAAATGAATGACAAAGCACTAATGCACATTTGTACAAAACAAAAACGAACAAAAATAGTTAGAGAGAAGGAGCGCGCGCGCGCGCACACACACACACAGAGATGGAGGGCCCGGAGGGAGGGAGAGAGAAAGAGACAGACAGACAGAGAGAGAGAGAGAGAAGAATGTAATATTCACACATTAACACACACAAAAATACATTTGAGGTGCTTGTAGCATGCTTTGTATGCGGAATGCTTGTAACATGCATTTGGAATTATTATTATTATAGCATTTACTTTATAAAGAAATAATGTTATGCGTGTTGCATGCCATAGACATGAAGTGCTTGTAACATGCATATATTTACACACACACACACACACACACACGAATAGGAGGCATATGCACATGAAATGACAATAGACCACACACACACACACACAAACACATGCATGCATGCATTATTGTACTCACCAAATGGAGCCATTTTATGATGTTGATTATGTAGTTACTCCACTCACATATCACAATGTTAAAAAAAAACTCACTGACTACTGGCTCTCTGATAGTCTCAGCACCATACATGTTCCTAACAACTACTTCAGCACATCAGGTATAGACTTCTGAACTCACCTGCTGCTCAAAATATAAATGTTTCATCCACCCAGCGCCTGTATTCCTTGTGATCTATAACCTGTGTTTAAAGCTTTGTTTTAATCTGCTTTAATTCCACCTTCCTCCTGTTACAACCCAACACCCGTCTACACATTATTTCCAAATGTTATATATGGAAATGTGTTATACTGTAACTTACAATAATAAAAAGCTTAATTTTGGAATATTTTTATATCTCCAAGCATATCATACCATATACAAAAAGTTCATAAGGATGCGTATCTTCAGATTAAACAAACTGTTTATTTGCACTTCACCACCACCACCACCACCTCCAACACGCACGCACGCACGCGTGCACACACACACACACACACACGTGCGCGCTCACACACATGATGTAAAAAAAGCAATTGTTGCTTATTCAATTTACCATCAATAAATAAAATCTTGACTTTACACACACACACGCGCGCACACACACACACACACACTCACACAAACACAAATTTTTGGTATGTGGATGAATACAACAGAATATAATACATTTTTATGACATATCTATTCATTTGAAAGATGTACATGAGGGAAAGGACAAATTAAAACATGTAAACAGTATGTGCGTGTGCGGTAGTGGGCGCGCGCGCGCGCGTGTGTGCTCTGTGTGTGTGTGTGTGTTTCTTAACTCTTTTTATTTTTCTAAATATCAAATGTGACTTTCTTCTGCGACGCTGCTAACTAGAACGATTATACACACAAGTCACCACCAGTTCACTGCAATGACTCAGCTTCCTGGCACAGTGCCAGTGTGTAGCATCTATCTGACCTGCCTCACAAAGACCTTAAATCGTCAGTTATTAATTCGTATAATTAAGTCACTCACATACGCGTTTCAGACACCAGATTTTGTCAGGCGAAAGACAACACCTGGAGCTAGATTCGTCCCTATTTTTTTTCCACAAAAAAACTGATGCACACTTTTTATAGATCCACAAACACAGGCAATCCAACGCATGACCGCACAGCCAAAAGACTGCAATAGTCAGGGAAAGTTGTGACCTAGATACAGTGCGCCGCGTGCAGTGCGCTCTGTGGCTGAACGGGTTAGGCAGGAGGCCATGTGCATGATATAAAGAAGCCAGGACTAAATGTGCGATTTCGGAAGAGGGTGAACTGCCGTGATGCATTACTTTTTGTGTAGGTTATATCCACACAATACTGTTTGTGTTGGCCAACTGGTTATGTTCATACTATCCATCACAGCAGGTATTTAAAGGTCTGGCAAATAACATTTATTAAAACAGGCATACACACATGCACCTAAACACTCAGACATGCATACACACACACACAATTTTGGTGGTCCACCAAACATTTCATGTGAACAGCCCTACAGAAAAACTAAAGTGAAAGATGTGAACAACCAACCTTCATAAATGGGTCTGGATTGGGGGTGACATGTGGCCTCTGAATCTCAAACTGCAAGCACACAAAAATGACATTCACACATGGTCAACAATCCTTCTACAAACTGCAAGCACACAAAAATGACATTCACACATGGTCAACAATCCTTTTACAAACTGCAAGCACACATACAACATACACATACATGGTAAACTATTCTTGTATAATCTGCAAGCACACAAACGATATACATACATGGTTAACTATTCCAGTATAATCTGCAAGCACACAAACGATATACATACATGGTAAACTATTCCAGTATAATCTGCAAGGACAAACAAATGACATAAAAACATAATGATCAACTATGCTAGTATAATCTGCAAGCACAAAATAATGACATGCAAACATAATGATCAAATATTATGGTATAATCTGCAAGCACAAAATAATGACATGCAAACATAATGATCAAATATTATGGTATAATCTGCAAGCACAAAATAATGACATGCAAACATAATGATCAAATATTATGGTATAATCTGCAAGCACACAATAATGACATGCAAACATAATGATCAAATATTATGGTATAATCTGCAAGCACAAAATAATGACATGCAAACATAATGGTCAAATATTATGGTATAATCTGCAAGCACAAAATAATGACATGCAAACATAATGATCAAATATTATGGTATAATCTGCAAGCACAAAATAATGACATGCAAACATAATGGTCAAATATTATGGTATAATCTGCAAGCACAAAATAATGACATGCAAACATAATGATCAAATATTATGGTATAATCTGCAAGCACAAAATAATGACATGCAAACATAATTATCAAATATTATCGTATAATCTGCAAGCACAAAATAATGACATGCAAACATAATGATCAAATATTATCGTGTAATCTGCAAGCACACAATAATGACATGCAAACATAATGGTCAACAATTCTAGAACAAATTGCAAGCACACAATAATGACACCCACATAATGGTCAACTATTCTTGTACAAACTAGAGGCAAACCATAATGGCATACACACATAATGGTCAAATGTTCTAGTTTTAATGGAAAACAACAAGAAACACAGCACTTCATGACAGAAACCGGTCTTCAATGGAAAACAACACAGCACTTCATGACAGAAACCTGTCTTCAATGGAAAACAAAAAGAAACACAGCCTTTCATGACAGAGACCTGTCTTCAATGGAAAACAACAACACAGCACTTCATGACAGAAACCTGTCTTCAATGGAAAACAACAACACAGCACTTCATGACAGAAACCTGTCTTCAATGGAAAACAACACAGCACTTCATGACAGAAACCTGTCTTCAATGGATACAACACAGCACTTCATGACAGAAACCTGTCTTCAATGGAAAACAACAACACAGCACTTCACGACAGAAACCTGTCTTCAATGGAAAACAACAACACAGCACTTCATGACAGAAACCTGTCTTCAATGGAAAACAACACAGCACTTCATGACAGAAACCTGTCTTCAATGGAAAACAACAACACAGCACTTCACGACAGAAACCTGTCTTCAATGGAAAACAACAACACAGCACTTCATGACAGAAACCTGTCTTCAATGGAAAACAACAACACAGCACTTCATGACAGAAACCTGTCTTCAATGGAAAACACAGCACTTCATGACAGAAACCCGTCTTCATTGGAAAACAACAACACAGCACTTCACGACAGAAACCTGTCTTCAATGGAAAACAACACAGCACTTCACGACAGAAACCTGTCTTCAATGGAAAACAACAACACAGCACTTCATGACAGAAACCTGTCTTCAATGGAAAACAACACAGCACTTCATGACAGAAACCTGTCTTCAATGGAAAACAACAACACAGCACTTCATGACAGAAACCTGTCTTCAATGGAAAACAACAACACAGCACTTCATGACAGAAACCTGTCTTCAATGGAAAACAACAACACAGCACTTCATGACAGAAACCTGTCTTCAATGGAAAACAACACCACAGCACTTCATGACAGAAACCTGTCTTCAATGGAAAACAACACAGCACTTCATGACAGAAACCTGTCTTCAATGGAAAACAACAACACAGCACTTCATGACAGAAACCTGTCTTCAATGGAAAACAACAAGAAACACAGCACTTCATGACAGAAACCTGTCTTCAATGGAAAACAACAACACAGCACTTCATGACAGAAACCTGTCTTCAATGGAAAACAACACAGCACTTCATGACAGAAACCTGTCTTCAATGGAAAACAACACAGCACTTCATGACAGAAACCTGTCTTCAATGGAAAACAACAACACAGCACTTCATGACAGAAACCTGTCTTCAATGGAAAACACAGCCTTTCACGACAGAAACCTGTCTTCAATGGAAAACAACAACACAGCACTTCATGACAGAAACCTGTCTTCAATGGAAAACAACCAGAAACACAGCACTTCATGACAGAAACCTGTCTTCAATGGAAAACAACAAGAAACACAGCACTTCATGACAGAAACCTGTCTTCAATGGAAAACAACACAGCACTTCATGACAGAAACCTGTCTTCAATGGATACAACACAGCACTTCATGACAGAAACCTGCCTTCAATGGAAAACAACAACACAGCACTTCATGACAGAAACCTGTCTTCAATGGAAAACAACAAGAAACACAGCACTTCATGACAGAAACCTGTCTTCAATGGAAAACAACAACACAGCACTTCATGACAGAAACCTGTCTTCAATGGAAAACAACACAGCACTTCATGACAGAAAAGGAAATTTTCTATCTAAAATTACGTTTAAATAACATACTTACCGTGACCCAACTAGTGCAGACTCCGGCAGGGGTCTGACATTCCTGTCCTGTGCAAACTATCCGCCCATGCGGAGCAGACGAAACTACGGCCGATAACCTCCCGGAAGTAGGTAACCTCCCCTTTGTCCCGCTGGTTATCGCCCTCTTTTGACGGCAATATGCCATCACCAGCGCAGCAAGCAGGAAGAACAGGAAGCGGGGAGGACGGGAGGGTCTTAAATTTGGGTCACGGTAAGTATGTTATTTAAACGTAATTTTAGATAGAAAATTTCCTTTTAATTACACATACTTAACCGTGACCCAACTAGTGCAGAATAGCACGACAAGGTGGAGGGCTCGCCTGTTCTACTGTCTGTGAGCTGTGATGGTCTGTTGTGCAGCTACCACAGAAGCGATGGCTCTTGCGCCATCAACCCGCAGGCGTGCGACATCTCTCTGGTAGAAGTCGATGAGCCATTATCCCTTAGGCAATAGGTGTCCCTCAAGTAGAATTTGACGAAAGTAGAGTGTACTGTGTCGCCTAAGGACATTAGTGCGGGTAAAGAAGATAGAGGTCCACAGCTGTATTGTGGGGGAGGTCTGTGGACCACAGCTGAGCAGATGAGCGCGGATGAGCGTCAATGCAAGGAGGTGCGCATGTGGTTTGATCTGATGATTCCACAACGGATGTGGGCCGATAGTGGAAGTGGTTTTTGTGTTTGAAGGAAACTGTGGCACGAGACAGAGGTAGGTCACCGTGTTGGGCCTGCCTCAGGCATGACAGCCAGATCTGTGGAGCTCCTCCATGCGAGCTGACAGGCGATGGGCACTCCCCCGCCCCTGGCCCCCCCCCCCCCCCTTTTTTTGACGTTGTCAAAAAATGACAGCACTGGTATGTTGCCTATGCATAGGATGGCAGACATTTGGCAACAAAAGACTTGATGTCCCTGGTGTCTCTGGGACAGGGTTGTGTAATTGCCCAGGTAGGTACCATCACGAAGGGGCATACGGAAGGCTTGGTGGCTTCTCTGCCTGAGTGTGGCCTGTTGGAGTAACCTGCAGAAGGTTGTCCGCAGTCAATGGCTGGGTTGGATCAGGCTGTGGAAGTGCATTTCATGTGCCCACAGGTCACTGAGTCTCATTCAGTGATGGAATTCCCAAATGGAAGAGGGTTTCCATGGGGAAAATTTTTGCTGAAGGTTTTTTAGTGAGAAAGGGGACCGGATCCATGACAGGCCTCTGGCTGTGTGTGGTGCGCACTGAGTCTGGGATGGAGCGGGGCGGGGCAGGGAGGTAAGTGGCTCAAGATGTGTTGTACTGGCTATTGACATCAAGGCACTGATCTGACATACGTTTTTAGTATGGCCAGTGGTTTCTTAATTGCAAAGGGACATCATTTGCAGCTTAGTCTTTCATGAATGACTATGTCTCTCAGACTAGAAGTCAAATTGCACTGGGACTTAGTGCTGTAGCCTTAGGCCTAAGTAGCCTTTGGGAACCTTCCCAATTATGAGTCCTAAGGCCCTCTTGATTGAGGGACCGGGGATGCAACTTGGGCAAAACACTCTCTACTATAAATTGTATAATCGAATTCCAGCCCGAATAGACTGGACAGCAGATGCCTCCTCTGCTGTTCTGATGGAGACTGTCGTACTCGACTGATTATCATATACTGTTCCTAGGAGGACACCAATCAGCATGGGTAAACCAGGAAACAGCTGCCGTGTGCTTCAGGGACGAAGGTGTTCACCATGCAGATTATGTTGCAATGTAAGGAAGCCGGAAAGAGTTGACGGGGTCTTGTGGTGCAACCGTGTGTCAGAAAGACATGGTGCTTGCTTCCGAAGTGACAACAAAGTCATCCTCTGACAGTCCCTTGACCGAAGGCTGGGGCTCCATGATGGGATAGCCTGCCTAGGCTAGCAACCTCTGGAAGTGTCTCATTGGAAAGACAGTGCTTGAGGAGGAATGGCCATCTGTAACCACAGCAGTGGTTGTGTGTAGAGGCCGAAAGGATCGGGCAGGGAAGACTAAGTGCAGAAAGTGCTTTCGAACGCCAATTGTTTGAGACGTTGATGCTGGATTTGTGTTGGGGTGAACTGATGTGCTTGAATGCGGCATCTGCCGTGCTGGTATGAGTGGGCAGAAAGGTACACCCCTGTGGCTAATGGACGGTTCGTTGTGCTTTGTGGGACGCATCCGTCCTCGTCAATATGCCTTTCTCCCAAATGTAGAGGAAAACAATTATGACCCAGGCCTTCTGCTACTAGAGAGGAGTAGAAGAGATGGGCTGAGGGTGATTGTCTCCTGCCCAGTGGGCAGTTTTTGGGTCCGCTGAAACTTGTAAGGCAAGATAGACACCTCTTCATGGGAAGGCTGGCTAGGATGTAGGGCCTGTGTGGAGCTTTTGTCACAATCACAGTGGTGCAAACCAAGGGTTGTTGTAGGCAAGGGGAGAAAGAAGGGATGCCTTACAAACTTGGAAGGAATGAAAGGCATGTGTGTCCAGAGTGGCACCTCTAAGTTGGACTGCCTCACCCTTCCTTGTGCATCTCCAGCCTTATGGGTGATTGTTGCAGGCAAATGAGTTGGGTTGCCTTGTCCGTCCTTGCACCAAGAGAGGCATTCTTAGCCCTGTGGGTGTGAAGGGGGTATGTGTGGATCCCTAAGGACCAGCCACTATTGAAATGTGAAGGAGCATACATTCAGGCGTGAATGAGGCTATTATTATTTTATTTTATTTTTGTGAGTGCAGTCGTCCTCCAAAAGCAAGGTAGGGATGAATTTATGAAAATGAATACATATATGTGCCAAGGGAATAAAAACTTCCATCAGCTCAAGTGATGTCAGAAGTATGCCAATGACAAGAGATCGAGACACAAGAAATAAGCAGCTGTATAAGCATACGTGTAGCGTGCACCGATATACCCAAGTAAGTGGGTAAGTGTGCATAATCATCAATGGAAAGGAATCTGTCCATGCACCTACATATGAGATGTACATACGCATATGAATAAAGTGCCAGTACGTAGAGGCAGAGAGTTCTGGGCATTGTGAACAGAAGGCCGCAAATGCAAGTGTGCCTATATTGCTATGTAGGGAATCTCAATGAACAGATGTCAATGAATTGAGATAGAAATATAATTGTACATGTTAATATGAAAGTCGTCTGAACCTATCCCATAAGCACATACACATGTGTATACCGATGGATAAGTACGCATCTATACGTGAAAGCAGAAATGCGTATGAATGTAGCAATATATCTCATATATATGTATATATGTGTGTGTATATATATATACATATATATAGATTTTTTTTTTTTTTTTTTTTTTTTTTAATATGTATAGATTTTTCTATATATATTTCGTGATTGTTGCTTGTGATAATAAATCAAATGGATAGAAGGGGAAATATTGTGATGCATTTCCTGTGGCCAATAGCCTGAGAAACAGCAAGAAAAGTGCAGTTGCTATGCAAAGATGTGTAAAGTCCCTGACTGGGCATGAGGACCCAATGAGAAACCGAAAGAAAACATCGTTGGTGGACAGCACGGGGGGCAGGAGTGATGTGCTGTGTCGGCGAAACTAACCACAGCTTCGAGCGCCTAGGTTACAAATGTGGAGTTGCCTCCCTTGGCGCCGAAAATCATCGAAAAGGAATGTGTCTTTAGAGCACATATCCCCCTTGTGCGACGTGTCCTCGCTGAACAGGGAGGAGTGTCATGTTGTGTGTGAGAGTCCGTGGTTCGATGCCACCGTAACCGACACAGGTGAAAACGAGCACAAGGGGAATAATTATAATGTCCCTTAGTGCCGTGGGCATCCCAACCCGAATCGGTTGCCATCGGACGCGAGACGGTCAGGGCATGTGGCAAGACGGTGCCGTAATCGAGTGTTATGGGCGTCGTGGGCGAGGGGGTGACAAGTCCGTCGGCTTGCCGTGGGATGTGCATCCCCCTGTTGCTGAACGGCGGTCCAATCTCGCGAACAGCTCCTGCGAGAGGACCGGCGTTCAGTTGTCAGTTGTGTGTTGACGGATAAAGTGATAGACAAGATCGGCCCGAGCACTGCCGAGAGGCAGGATCGAGTTATTAATACATGTAAGAATTATCTTGATATTCATTGTGAAAACTTTAAATACAAAACTCGTTTACATATTTTCTGATTTATCAAGCACTGCGCACTCAATGTTGAAAAATGCAACAGACATACGTGGGGACTCTCTTTTTCTTCCCTACTTCAAGCGGGTAAAAGGCCTTGTCAGGCTTGCACGCCTTGATATTGATATATGGTATGATATAAGAGGTACTCCAACGTGGAAGTGCCAATATTAGTCTGGGAAACAGCAGAGTTAGGCAATGGGGCAGAAGAATCCAACACTGCCTAAGTTCCAATGGGGCGTGCACGTACCTGCTCTGTGGGCGCAAGGCGCGGCACCAGAAGGCAGAGTGGTGCATAATTGCTGCAGCAAGTTTAGCGATGAGTTGCTGATTGTTTGGTTGAGTAGCTTGCTGAGACACCATTAGTGGATGGGAAACAGCAGCACTCGGCGGTGTGGCAGATGGGGTCATCACCGCATAGCTTGGTAGGACCGTGCACACACTCGCACTGAAGGCGAGGAGCAGTGCCGGTGCAAGGGAAATAACTGCGGCGGTCACCGGCAAGGGTGCCGAAGCAGGGGTTGCCTCCCTTGGATCGGGTGATCCGGACAAGGGGGGGGTGCACGCGTATGGGCAAGCGTGTCCCCTAGTGGTCCACCTTCCTCCCTACACCAGGGGAGGGCATCCCTACACGCCTCGGTCGCTATTGGATCCGAGACGGTCGAGGCAAGCCGCGTGGGGGGTCGCGTGATCCGATGTCACGGCCGCCACCACGGACGCATCGCACATAGGGCCCAGTCTAACGTGCGGATCCAAGACAAGCTGCCTTCCTTTTTTTTTTTTTTTTTTTTCCCAAGGGATTGTGGCCATTCCATTGGTGCAACTGTGGGTATGGTAAAGAGATAGAGGAGATCGACTCGTACACTGCCGACTGGCAGGGCCGAGAAAACGCGGATCGCGTCGAGTGAGTTCGCGGATCGATAAAAATGACATGAAAGGTAACACTGACCTGAGTGTGTGACCACAAACCTCTAGAAGTCATCAGAGGAGGTGGCGGAGGTCTGGAGTCGACCGGAGGGAGCGGAGGAAGTGGAGAAGGCGGCGGGTTGGCGTTGTTTAGAGGGCCAGGAGTAGAGGGCCCAGAGTGTCGGCGAATCGATTGCGATCGCGCTTTAATTTTAGCACGATTCCCCAATCGAGCTACATAATTATGTGACCTGGTTGGAGACATAATTTGACCACAAACAAGAACGCCAGAGAATCGACAGACAGACAGAAAATACGAAAAAACTTAGCCGTATGAAGAGCACAGGTACAGGAGTCATGATGGCTGCCGGAAAAAGAGGGCGATAACCAGCGGGACAAAGGGGAGGTTACCTACTTCCGGGAGGTTATCGGCCGTAGTTTCGTCTGCTCCGCATGGGCGGATAGTTTGCACAGGACAGGAATGTCAGACCCCTGCCGGAGTCTGCACTAGTTGGGTCACGGTTAAGTATGTGTAATTAAACCTGTCTTCAATGGAAAACAACGACACAGCACTTCATGACAGAAACCGGTCTTCAATGGAAAACACCAACACAGCACTTCATGACAGAAACCTGTCTTCAATGGAAAACAACAAGAAACACAGCACTTCATGACAGAAACCTGTCTTCAATGGAAAACAACAAGAAACACAGCACTTCATGACAGAAACCTGTCTTCAATGCAGAACGATGCAACACTCTAATTCAAAAGCCTGCATCCCAGCTCAGTGACTTACGGGCTGTGTCTGGTTGTAGGGCCCCAGCATGTTGAAGATGTAATCCCAGGACGAGTTGTTCAGGTCTGCTCCACTCCTTTCTGTGACACAGTGACAATGGGAATGCCCTTGAAATGAAGAAACCCATCAACACAGACAATGGACAGGAGATAAGAATGCCAATCAAAGAGTGGAGGGGAAGAAATGTGGAGTATATATATATATATCACAATGTTATTCGTGAATTTACAACTTTTTCCGTCTTTGAAATGAAAGAGTACACAGGAAGAAATGAATGTGGGAACTGCCAAACTCCCCTGCCCCCCAAAACAAAACATCTAAAAACAAAACAAAACAAAAAAACCCCCAAAAAAACCACGCCCCCCTTAAAACAAAATCTATAGAATATAGAATACATAAACCAAAACCACAGCCCTCCACTATCCATGATATAAAAACCACACCCCCTCCACTATCCATGATATCAAAACCACAGCCCCTCCACTATCCATGATATCAAAACCACAGCCCCTCCACTATCCATGATATCAAAACCACACCCCCTCCACTATCCATGATATCAAAACCACAGCTCTCCACTATCCATGATATCAAAACCACAGCCCCTCCACTATCCATGATATCAAAACCACAGCCCTCCACTATCCATGATATCAAAACCACACCCCCTCCACTATCCATGATATCAAAACCATAGCCCTCCACTATCCATGATATCAAAACCACAGCCCTCCACTATCCATGATATCAAAACCACACCCCCTCCACTATCCATGATATCAAAACCACACCCCCTCCACTATGCATGATATCAAAACCACACCCCCTCCACTATCCATGATATCAAAACCACACCCCCTCCACTATCCATGATATCAAAACCACACCCCCTCCACTATCCATGATATCAAAACCACACCCCCTCCACTATCCATGATATCAAAACCACACCCCCTCCACTATCCATGATATCAAAACCACAGCCCCTCCACTATCCATGATATCAAAACCACAGCCCCTCCACTATCCATGATATCAAAACCATAGCCCTCCACTATCCATGATATCAAAACCATAGCCCTCCACTATCCATGATATCAAAACCACAGCCCCTCCACTATCCATATCAAAACCACAGCCCCTCCACTATCCATATCAAAACCACACCCCCTCCACTATCCATGATATCAAAACCACACCCCTCCACTATCCATGATATCAAAACCACACCCCCTCCACTATCCATGATATCAAAACCACAGCCCTCCACTATCCATGATATCAAAACCATAGCCCTCCACTATCCATGCTATCAAAACCACACCCCCTCCACTATCCATGCTATCAAAACCACACCCCCTCCACTATCCATGCTATCAAAACCACAGCTCTCCACTATCCATATCAAAACCACACCCCCTCCACTATCCATATCAAAACCACACCCCCTCCACTATCCATGGTATCAAAACCACACCCCCTCCACTATCCATATCAAAACCACACCCCCTCCACTATCCATGATATCAAAACCACACCCCCTCCACTATCCATGATATCAAAACCACACCCCCTCCACTGTCCATGATATCAAAACCACACCCCCTCCACTGTCCATGATATCAAAACCACACCCCCTCCACTGTCCATGATATCAAAACCACAGCCCTCCACTATCCATGATATCAAAACCACACCCCCTCCACTGTCCATGATATCAAAACCACAGCCCCTCCACTATCCATGATATCAAAACCACACCCCCTCCACTATCCATGCTATCAAAACCACACCCCCTCCACTATCCATGCTATCAAAACCACAGCTCTCCACTATCCATGATATCAAAACCACAGCTCTCCACTATCCATGATATCAAAACCACAGCCCCTCCACTATCCATGATATCAAAACCACAGCCCCTCCACTATCCATGATATCAAAACCACAGCCCCTCCACTATCCATGATATCAAAACCACACCCCCTCCACTATCCATGATATCAAAACCACAGCCCCTCCACTATCTATGATATCAAAACCACAGCCCCTCCACTATCTATGATATCAAAACCACAGCCCCTCCACTATCCATATCAAAACCACAGCCCCAAACAAGACAGCCCTCCACTATCCATGAAAAAAAACAAACCACACCACAGTTGTGGGTCACAGTTATGTGTAATTAAAACCACATCCCTCTACTATCCATGATATAAAAACCACAGTTGTGGGTCACGGTTATGTGTAATTAAAACCACATCCCTCTACTATCCATGATATAAAAACCACAGTTGTGGGTCACGGTTATGTGTAATTAAAACCACATCCCTCTACTATCCATGATATAAAAACCACAGTTGTGGGTCACGGTTATGTGTAATAAAAACCACATCCCTCTACTCTCCATATCAAAACCACAGTTGTGGGTCACGGTTATGTATAATTAAAACCACATCCCTCTACTATCTATGATATAAAAACCACAGTTGAGGGTCACGGTTATGTGTAATTAAAACCACATCCCTCTACTCTCCATGATATCAAAACCAGAGTTGTGGGTCAGGTTATGTGTAATTAGAACCACATCCCTCTACTATCCATGATATCCAAACCACAGTCGAGGGTCATGGTTAAGCATGTGTAATCAAAACCCCAGCCCCCAGCAAGATGACAAGGGCCAGGAGCCAACCCACTGACCGGCAGACTGTGCAGTCCTCCCAGACACAGGCGTGGCCGCTGCAGGGTGTGCGGCACGGTCATACCACGCCGAGTCCTGGAAGTCGCTGCGACCCCGCCCCGCCGCCCCCTTGGCCCCTCCCCCCAGCTGTCCGTCACTGTTGTCACTGCTGACCGACCGGTTGTCTTGCCCCATGTAGGCGTAGGGGCCCCTGGGGGGCCCCCAGTTGTACCGCGTCGCTAACTTGCCGGCAAAGATACTGCCTGACCTGGAACACACGATGGAGGAGAGTTAGGGCTGGCCTGCTTAAAAAACAAACTAAACAAGGTTTAAGTTCTCCTTTCTTTTTAGCGCCATCAGAACAGTTAATTCCTATCCGCTACGTCCAGGGCTCGGCACTGAAAGGCGGGGCCCAGTTCTCTTCTTTCGCTGTTTTAAGCCCGACCCAAGTCAGGTACCCAGTCACACCTGGGTGGAGTGGGGGAAATCAGAGTGCAGTGTCATTCCCAAGGACACAGCACCATGCTGAAACCAGGACTCAAACCCGGGTCACTGGTGAACACTGGATCAGAAGTGAAGTCTAACGCTTTACTGACTCTGCCACGTTGTCTCCAGGGCTGTCCTGAATCAATACCAGAAATATCATTTTAAAAAACCCAAACACAGAGGGGGATGGTGGTGGTGGTGGGGTTTGGGTGGGCAAGACAAGACGTGTTTATTTCAGGAAACCCCTATGGGGAACATGAACTTTAAAAAAAAAAAATGTATTTAAGAGAAACAAAACCAAAACCAAAACACACCTCTCTAATTGCTACACAAATATACACGCATGTGTTCAAGGCCTGATGAAGCACACTGCGTTGTGCTGCTGTCATGATTCTGCCAAGCAAAATGTGGTGCAGCTGATATGGATTCGTCCGAACGCAGTGATGTCTCCCGGAGAAACTGAAGCTGCTGCTATTTGAATCCCAACCTTCCTTCCCCCCCCACCCCAAAAGACTCACACACACTCACTGGTCAGAGTCAGCCTCATCGAAGCTGGATCCGTGGTGTCGTCGCCTGATGTGGATGCAGATGACGATGACAATGACGATGACGGCCAGGACAGCCAGTGGGATGCCCACAGCCAGGCCGATCACCAGGTCCAAGTTCTCCTCCTCTGGACTGCTGCTCCACAACACGCCATCAGCAACACAGTACACACCGTGAACAACACAGAACAACACATTACACACCGAAGACAACATAGTGCACAACACACTTGAACAACACAACACAGTGCACACCGTGAACAACACAGTGCACACCGTGAACAACACAGTGCACACCGTGAACAACACAGTGCACACCGTGAACAACACAGTGCACACCGTGAACAACACAGTGCACACCATGAACAACACAGTGCACACCAAAGACAACACACAGTGCACAACACACTTGAACAACACAACATGGTAAACAACACACTGTGCTCAAGGCTGGTCATTCACAGTTACAGTGAGGCCTAAGTAACATCGACTGTGAACACTGGTGATAATAATATAAATACCAGCGTGCTGACTTACATCTGTTACCAACACTAGCGATATCACAATTAACAGTGCGTGTTATACATACAAAATACACCCTTTCTGACACCTCTGACACACACACAACACAAACACACTACAGATACACATGCAGAAAAATGACTTTAAGAAAATGAAAAGAGAGATACAAATGAAGAACCACCAACACAATGACTTGATACAAATTAATTCACTGTCACTCTTCTTACGATGTAATAATTAATTGCAATGTTTTTAAAAGTGAATATGTGAAATGCTTTTATTTGAGAACATATGTTTATTACTCTTGTTTAATCAAGTAATCCGCGTGGGGGGTGCGGGTGTGTGCTGATTATCTGGTTGCGGTTTTCCGCAATTTATCTTTATTTTATCTGTCTATTATAATCAATGTGCAGTATAGTAGGCTATGTTTATAATTATATTCAAGTAATGTTTCTTAATTCTTTCTGTTTTTACATTAAGAATACTAGTTATTACCTGGAATGTGTGGATGTATGTATGAAATGGTGTATGTGATATTTTTTACATTTGTATCTTCATAATATTCGTAAAAGCTGTTGTTGACTTTTACAGTTATGGTTTCCATGTTGTTTACTTGTCTATGTTGTGATAATGCACCTGACCAAATTTCTCCAGTTGGAGATAATAAAGTTATTCTTATCTTATCTAGCTGAAACAGAAAATGGGATTAAAACACCAACTGCATTCAGAATGCACTCACATGCACTGCGGCTCCCCATCAGCTCCAACAACACAAATGTCGCTGCCATTGCAAGGTGTGTAGGCCTGCAGGATGTCACAGGCAGAACTGTCGGCATTAACTGAAACATCAAGAAGCGGGGGGGGGGGGTGGGGGGGGGGGGAGTGTGTCACCCTTCAGAACACAAACACATAATCATGCACAAGCACACACACACACACACACATATATATATATATCTATGGGAAGAGAGAGAGAGAGAGAGAGAGAGAGAGAGAGAGAGAGAGAGAGAGAGAATGACAAATGTTTTATTGAGGGTAGAATGGATAAGCTGGAAGCTTCTTTACACCATGCCCTACTCACACACGCATACACACATATACACACATTGTAATAAATGAAATAAGTATGAATAATAAATGACATAGAACAAACCAAACAGATAACTAATACACACATATACACACATTGTAATAAATGAAATAAGTATGAATAATAAATGACACAGAACAAACCAAACAGATAATAATAGTTACATAAATGGATGAATCAAAGGCTACAATTACGGAAACAGGAAAATCATACAAAACATTGCCACATGAAAATCTTCAAACACACACGTGTGTGCACACACAGGCATCATACACATAATCTCGAACACACAAGTACACAGAGATACACACGCATACTTACACTCACAGAGAGAGAGAGAGAGAGAGAGAGAGAGAGAGAGAGAGAGAGAGAGAGAGAGAGAGAGCGAGCTGCATAGACATACACAGACAATGCCAAACAGGAAGGTGGCTGAACGGTTAAGATGTGTATTTGCTAATACAGTGACCGTGAAGGTCTGGGTTTGATTCTCAGTCTTGCCTTTTCCCCCCAAAGTCTTCACAAAAAGATCAAACAGAGCGTCTTCTCATTCAGATGATGACGATAAACCCAGGTCTTGTGTACAGCAGGCAGTTTTTTCTTCCTGTTCACTAGACCTTGATTGGTGGTCTGAACGCTAGACACATCCGGGTCACGTGTGAAGCATGCGCTTACTGCATGTAAAAGTAGCTATGGCAACAAAATGTTGTCCCTTGCAAAATTCTGTTGAAAAATCCACTCTGATAGGAAAACAAGTATACTCATCAGCAGAAAAAAGAAAAAACAGGTGGTGCTGCACTTTAGTGACACTGCCTGGGGATACAGCAGCCTGAATCTTACACAGAGAGAAATGTGACTAAAAGTAATGAATACAGCACAACACAACACACACACTCACATACACAGTGCCCACATACACACACATACATATCTATTACGCAAACTCACAAGTTTGGTTATTCACATTGATGGTAGCCACTGTCACATTTTTCCCATCGATGGCAAGGGTCTCGGTCAGCAGTGTCTTGATTCCCTTGGACACAACCGCCTCTGGATTGTCCGTCTGGTTGCCGTCCACCTGGACGTCTGAGTTCACGATCAAGCTGCCCTTGCTGGGGGGATGATAAAGGTTCAGGGTTGATGATGATATGGATCATTATATAGCGCCTATCCTCGGTGGGCGACCAAGCTCTAAGCACTTTACTAACATGGAGTCATCAATGATATGGACACTTACATAGTGCCTATCCTCGGTGGGCGACCAAGCTCTAAGCACTTTACTAACAGAATCATCAGTGATATGGATCATTATATAGTGCCTATCCTCGGTGGGCGACCAAGCTCTAAGCACTTTACTAACATGGAGTCATCAGTGATATGGATCATTATATAGCGCCTATCCTTGGTGGGCGACCAAGCTCTAAGCACTTTACTAACATTGAGTCATCAGTGATATGGATCATTATATAGCGCCTATCCTCGGTGGGAGATAAAGCTCAAAGCGCTTAACAAACTCGAGTCATTTGATGATCCAGATACTTATATAGCTTCTATCATCTGTCGGAGACCAAGCTCTAAGCACTTAACAAACACGGAGTCATTTATCAGATTTATGATATGGATATCTACATAGCGCCTCTTCTTGGTGGGAGACCAAGCTCTAAGCACTTAACAAACGCGGAATCATTTGGACAACAGGCTGCCTACCTGGGTAGAGCCGAATGACAGCTGCCACTGGGCGCTCATCATTCGTTTCCTGTGTCATTCCATCAGGTTTCAGTCACGTACACACACACACTCACACAGATGTGTAACATTTACCTGTTTGACCGTTTGGTTTATTTACCCTGCTATGTAGGCAGCCATACTTCGTTTTCAGGGGGGTGCGTGCTGGATATGCTGTTTCCATAACCCATTGAACACTGACATGGATTACTGGATCTTTAACGTGCGGATTTGATCTTCTACATGTGTATACAAGAAGTGGGTTGAAGCACAAGCAGACCTGCACGTACGCTGACGTGGGTAATCATATAAATCTCCACACTTTATCCACAAGGTGCCACTACAGAGATTCGAACCCTCAGACTGAAAGTCCAATGCTTTAACCACTCAGCTTTTATTCCCGTAAAAGAGAGAGAGAGAGAGAGAGAGAGAGAGAGAGAGAGAGAGAGAGAGAGATTGAATGAATGAATGGATTTTCTTTAATGAGGGAAGTGGAATAAGCAAGGACATGCTTTTTTTCATCTGGCCCTCAGGAAAAAAAAAAGTAAAAAAGAAAAAGAAAAAAAGGAAACAAACAAACAAGCAACCCCCCCCCCCCCCCCCCCCAATTGCAATCAAACAAAAAACAATGAAGCTATTATTATTACTGCAACTATCACTACTACCATTACCACTACTACTACTACTAAGTATACAAATAAAATGAATACAAAAGAAGAGAGAAAGAACAAAATAATGTCGTAGTAAGAAAAACAAAAACAAATAACTAATCGTTAAAATGTGTTCTGTATTTGTTATTATAAAGCTTCGGGTTAAAAGAAAAAGAAAAAAAAAAAGGGAAAAAAAGTCCTATTGGCAGATTCGAACCCTGCGTGTTCGGGTGAGAAGAAACTCTTACCCATTACACTATCGTGGCTCCTTAACTGACATTCAAAAATTTAACATTTAATCATGCTTTTTTAAAAGGGCGATAAATCGATTGCGGTATTTGCAGTGAGAACGCTGTTTAAATCATATTATTCTGGTGTATCTTCAGCATTCAAAAAATCTTTAAGGGCAATTTAAAATTCTTTTTAAGTCCGCGGTAAAGGAGACGTGGATATCGCCACAATCACACTGCAATAAATAGCCGTTTTTTCTGGATCTAGATAGATGTACAAGTTTAGTTACACCTACCGGGAATGTATGACACGGTCGATTCAATTTCTCTTTTGTGTTCATTCTAGTTTTATAGTTTTAAAGTTGGTATGAAAATTGAGTATTTTGTTAAACTAATAACATGTAGAGCCAAGTACAAGTACTTCTAAACGTCATATGAAGTGAAAAGGACTTCATTTTGAGAAAAATCAAGACTGGAAATTTTTACGTTTCATCAATTCAAGGGTATTAACTCTCATGGTTTATTATTTTTAACTGTGAATTCCGACTGATTCTGTGGATATTTTTATGGCAGTTTGGGGCATAATCCAGTAAGTGATGAGGCGTTCACAAATCTTTCTCTGAATAAATATTTAACGGTCTCCTTCTCCAACTTTCCATCACATGTTATCGTGTATCGTCGATTGAATACAGGATTGAACGGGCTGGTCAACAACTTGAAACAAAATGGCGTTGTTCACATTCGCGAAAAATATGAGCATGCGCTTTGAATATGTATAAATATGTGTACACAACTGATTTTTGCCCATGACCTTCAGGGCTCAGCCAATAGATCTATAAAGTCCACTCGTCGTATTGATTTTAGTATTTTCCGAAAAAGACCACTTGGGCGAATGTACATAGTGAAAGCCCTGTACACTGAGAGTAAAACACACAAGCTTTTTATGTACTGAGTATAATTTCAAAATGTAATGTTTAAAATGAGAAAGATCAGTTTAAAGCAAATTAAGCCCCCTAGCATTAATTACAGATTAATTTCCCTTTTTTACTGTCTGCACCAAAGACATGCGAAATAAATATAACTTCCATGCTTAGCAAAAGTTCCTGTTTGAACAAAAAATGATGAAAATAACTGCTCTTGTTGTTGTGTCAGAATATCAGATCAAGTTTAGAGAATAAAAAAAAAAATATATATATAACAGTAAATTTAGTTTGCATATAATTTGGCTTCTTTTTTAATTTTTTTTGTGCCCATCCCAGAGGTGCAATATTGTTTTAAACAAGATGACTGGAAATAACTGAATTATTCCTATTTTTATGCCAAATTTGGTGTCAACTGACAAAGTATTTGCAGAGAAAATGGCAATGTTAAAGTTTACCACAGACACACAGACAGACAACCGAACACCGGGTTAAAACACAGACTCACTTTGTTTACACAAGTGAGTCAAAAATGGACACTTCACATGCACAAACGAACACACTTGCACATAAACCATCCCTAATAACAACAACTGAGGGAGAGAAAGAAAGAGAGAGAGAGAGAGAGAGAGAGAGAGGGAGGGAGGGAGAGAGAGAGAGAGAGAGAGAGAGGTGATCAGGCTGAACATAATCTACCTCAGTTTGGTGACCACGACACCAATGACGGCACTGCCGACTGCTTTCTGGTACACACCTGTCAACTGCAAGCGAGAAGGGAAGAGCAACACACATATGAGACACGGTCACTTGTACTGGGTGATTTCAGTCAGTGAGAAACTTGCATTAATACCCTCATCGGAAGGTGAAATTCACACACACGCACAGATCTATCTATCTATAGCATTTGTTTTTCACATATGGGCTTGAGCATGCAGAAGGGAGAGTTCACAAAAACACAAACACACACACTCGACACGCATAAACACACACGCACACACACACACACAGTGCAATAATCAGTAAGCGTCTGTGAGTGAAACATCCTCCAAATATGAAGTGGTGCCACAAAACAGCTCAACAGTTTTTCTCCTTGCTACACCTCCAGGTACCGTCCCCATCCTGTCCGTGTCCAGATTCAGGTGTGACTTCTCGGGGAGGTGTCACTACGTGTGGACAAATCCATGTACGCTACACCACTTCTGCTCAGCAGGTTCCTAACCAGCATCATAATCCAATGCGCTCAGTCCGGCCTTGAGTGCATGCATATATGTGTCTACAAAATTTGCCACATACCAGCACTTTTCTCACTAAGGGTTCTTTTTCAGTGTGCCAAGTGCGTGCTGCACATGGGACCTTGGTTTATCGTCTCATCTGAGTGACTAGACGCTTAGTTTGATTTTCTAGACAAACTTGGGATAAAGGGAATGACCTGGGTTGGATTCCTGACCCTCACGGACATTGTATCGGCAGCTGAGCGTCTTGACCAATCTGCCACACTGATCCTTAAGTGTAGAGCATCACAGTAACTGTACATGACAACACACACACACACATGCATGCACACACACACACACACACGCAGGCACACACACACGTGCGCGCACACACACACAAACACATGCAAACATGCACACGCACATACACACGCACAAACACACACACACGCACACACACACACACGCACGCACACACACACACACGCACACACGCACACACACGCATAAACACACACGCATACACACACACACACACGCACAGCAAAAAGCAACAGACTGTAATGAAAGAAAAGAAGCAGCAGCAAGAAAAACAGAGGAAGAGACAAGTTCATCCCAGCTCACTTCAAACCAATTTGCACTGGTCTGTCCTTTCAGAGAACTGCTAACAAAGTCAGTTTGTGGTGACCCTGGCCACAAGAATGAGAACAGTGAAGATGTTAATGACATGGAACACCAAACCCCTACCACACACACACTCAATAGAAACGAAAAGGCAGTAACAGCTGCAAAGATGATGCTATCTTCTCTTTGATCACAGGTGCATAAAACTCACCAGTAACTCGATGTCCCTTTTCAGCTTGATGTAGTAGGACGTCGTGGGGTCAGTGAGGTTCTCTGTGGGAGTCAGGTTCAAGATCATGATGAAGGGCACCACCACAATGGCAGCTGTCATGAAGAACAGAGCAGGACGATGACTATCATGCTGCCACACACACACACACAACAATAAAAACAAACACACACACACACACAAAAAACCACACCTGATTCACAGACTAAGTGACGGGCAGCAGATATGGACACTGTACACACACACCTCTAAACCACAAATATCACACAGCTATGCAGGAGAACGACAACAGGCACACACAGACAACAGGGACACACAGACGCAGACAACAGGGACACACAGACAACAGGGACACACATTCAGACAACACGGACACACAAATAAACAGGGACACACACACACAGACAACAGGGAGAGACACACACACATACAGAAACAACATGGGGACACACAGACAACAGGGACACACACACACAGACAACAGGGACACACACAGACAACATGGACACACACACAGACAACAGGAACACACACACACAGACAACAGGGACACATGCACAGACAGACAACATGGACACACACACAGACAACAGAGCCACAAAAAACCACAGACAACAGGACCACACACACACAGACAACAGGGACACACACAGACAACAGGACCACACACACACAGACAACAGGGACACAGATACACAGAAACAGGGACACAGACAGACACCAGGGACACACACAGACAAACAACAGACACACACAAACAACAGGGACACACAGACAACAGGGACACAGAGAAAAGGGACACATACAGACAACAGGGACACACACACAAACAGGGACACACAGACAACAGGGACACACACACACACAAACAGGGACACACACACAGACAACAGGGACACACACACAGACAACAGGGACACACACAGACAACAGGGACACACACACAGACAACAGGGACACACACACACACAAACAGGGCCACACACACAGACAACAGGGACACACACACAGACAACAGGGACACACACACAGACAACAGGGACACACACACAGACAACAGGGACACACATTCAGACAACACGGACACACACACAGACAACAGGGACACACACACAGACAACAGGGCCACACACATACAAACAGGGCCACACACAGACAACAGGGCCACATACAGACAAGGGGGACACACACACACACAGGGCCACACAGACAACAGGGCCACATACAGACAACAGGGCCACACACACAGACAATAGGAACACACAGACAACAGGGACACATACAGACAAGGGGGACACACACACACACAGGGCCACACACACACAGGGCCACATACAGACAACAGGGCCACACACACAGACAATAGGAACACACAGACAACAGGGACACATACAGACAAGGGGGACACACACACACACAGGGCCACACACACACAGGGCCACATACAGACAACAGGGACACACAGACAATAGGGACACACAGACAACAGGGACACATACAGACAACAGGGACACATACACACACAGACAATAGGGACACACAGACAACAGGGACACACACAGACAACAGGAACACACAGACAACAGGGACACACACACACAAACAGGGACACACACACAGACACAAGGGCCATGTTGGCTCACAACCCAAACTGCTCACATTCACAGGTGCCTGTGGCATTGATGTGGCCAGCCGCGCACTCGCAGTTGTAAGAGCCTGCAATGTTGACACAATTCTCTGTGGTGCTGTTGCATCTGTTCGTCCTTTGGCATTCGTTGATATCTAACAAAAAAACAACAAAAAACGAAAATGAAATCAAAGTTTCAGTATGAGGAAAACAAACACGGAGAGTGTTACACAGTGTCTTGAAATGTTACATTTTCTGACCTCAACGTTTTCTTTTTATCTTGTGATTGATGTGTGCCAGGTGATCAGCAAAGGTGTGCTGCTCACCCATTCCTTTGTTTCATTTTGCTTGGTTATTCATTTTAGCGACAAGCATTTGAATGAGCCGTAACAAAATTTTATGTTTTGATTGCTTGAAGTAGGTAAGTCTTTTGAATTGAACTGATCTGACCTGAAACACAGGTGTTCAGTAAGTTGATGAATAAAAGATGGAACGGATGGTGGAATGAATCCTCGAAAACAGGATTCTCTTTTTATGAAGAGTACATGTCTGCATTTCTTCCTCTAAACACCACAGCTTCATAAATTGGAACATCTTTTCAACAAAAATAATTTCGTATAGTTGTTTGCAACAGAGCATCACCATTAAGTCTTTTTTTTTTCCCCTTTCTTTTTATAAAACCTGTAATAATTCAGTTCTTTCATTCGATCAGTCAGCGTTCTTGGATCTAAAAAACCTACAGGTTTACTAAGCAACAAGCATCGTCTTCGGCTGGTTTTCCTCATGTGTGCTTAGGGTGATGTTTTTTGCGCTAATCAACTTACTGAAACCATATATCGAACTGAAGTATACAAAACCATCGATATATTAGGGGAATTTTGAGTGGCAAGCATAAAAAGCTGTGACTGTAATATCATGTCTATACCCTTTCCCCAAATTCTTATGTACACGTGTTTTAAATGCTTCATCAATATCATTGATCATTTCTGCTGTATATATGGTGCTGAAGAAAGCTGTCCTCGATATACCAGTGCAGGTTGTCATGCATAGTTTGCAGTGACCGAATCTTCCATTCTGTTAGGACATCAGAGAACAGTTTGCAGTGACTGAATCTTCCATTCTGTTAGGACACCAGAGAACAGTTTGCAGTGACTGAATCTTCCATTCTGTTAGGACATCAGAGAACAGTTTGCAGTGACCGAATCTTCCATTCTGTTAGGACATCAGAGAACAGTTTGCAGTGACCGAATCTTCCATTCTGTTAGGACACCAGAGAACAGTTTGCAGTGACTGAATCTTCCATTCTGTTAGGACACCAGAGAACAGTTTGCAGTGACCGAATCTTCCATTCTGTTAGGACGCTAGAGAACAGTTTGTCATGCACAGTTTGCAGTGACTGAATCTTCCATTCTGTTAGGACATCAGAACAGTTTGCAGTGACTGAATCTTCCATTCTGTTAGGACACCAGAGAACAGTTTGCAGTGACTGAATCTTCCATTCTGTTAGGACACCAGAGAACAGTTTGCAGTGACCGAATCTTCCATTCTGTTAGGACATAGAGAACAGTTTGCAGTGACTGAATCTTCCATTCTGTTAGGACACCAGAGAACAGTTTGCAGTGACCGAATCTTCCATTCTGTTAGGACATAGAGAACAGTTTGCAGTGACTGAATCTTCCATTCTGTTAGGACACCAGAGAACAGTTTGCAGTGACTGAATCTTCCATTCTGTTAGGACACCAGAGAACAGTTTGCAGTGACTGAATCTTCCATTCTGTTAGGACACCAGAGAACAGTTTGCAGTGACCGAATCTTCCATTCTGTTAGGACACCAGAGAACAGTTTGTCATGCACAGTTTGCAGTGACCGAATCTTCCATTCTGTTAGGACATCAGAGAACAGTTTGTCATGCACAGTTTGCATTGACCGAATCTTCCATTCTGTTAGGACACCAGAGAACAGTTTGTCATGCAGTTTGCAGTGACCGAATCTTCCATTCTGTTAGGACATCAGAGAACAGTTTGTCATGCACAGTTTGCAGTGACTGAATCTTCCATTCTGTTAGGACACCAGAGAACAGTTTGTCATGCACAGTTTGCAGTGACTGAATCTTCCATTCTGTTAGGACATCAGAGAACAGTTTGTCATGCACAGTTTGCAGTGACTGAATCTTCCATTCTGTTAGGACATCAGAGAACAGTTTGTCATGCACAGTTTGCATTGACTGAATCTTCCATTCTGTTAGGACACCAGAGAACAGTTTGTCATGCACAGTTTGCATTGACCGAATCTTCCATTCTGTTAGGACACCAGAGAACAGTTTGTCATGCACAGTTTGCATTGACCGAATCTTCCATTCTGTTAGGACATCAGAGAACAGTTTGTCATGCACAGTTTGCAGTGACCGAATCTTCCATTCTGTTAGGACATCAGAGAACAGTTTGTCATGCACAGTTTGCATTGACCGAATCTTCCATTCTGTTAGGACACCAGAGAACAGTTTGTCATGCACAGTTTGCATTGACCGAATCTTCCATTCTGTTAGGACATCAGAGAACAGTTTGTCATGCACAGTTTGCATTGACCGAATCTTCCATTCTGTTAGGACATCAGAGAACAGTTTGTCATGCACAGTTTGCAGTGACCGAATCTTCCATTCTGTTAGGACACCAGAGAACAGTTTGTCATGCACAGTTTGCAGTGACTGAATCTTCCATTCTGTTAGGACATCAGAGAACAGTTTGTCATGCACAGTTTGCAGTGACCGAATCTTCCATTCTGTTAGGACATCAGAGAACAGTTTGTCATGCACAGTTTGCAGTGACCGAATCTTCCATTCTGTTAGGACATCAGAGAACAGTTTGCAGTGACTGAATCTTCCATTCTGTTAGGACATCAGAGAACAGTTTGCAGTGACTGAATCTTCCATTCTGTTAGGACACCAGAGAACAGTTTGCAGTGACCGAATCTTCCATTCTGTTAGGACACCAGAGAACAGTTTGCAGTGACCGAATCTTCCATTCTGTTAGGACATCAGAGAACAGTTTGTCATGCACAGTTTGCAGTGACCGAATCTTCCATTCTGTTAGGACATCAGAGAACAGTTTGCAGTGACTGAATCTTCCATTCTGTTAGGACATCAGAGAACAGTTTGCAGTGACCTAATCTTCCATTCTGTTAGGACATCAGAGAACAGTTTGCAGTGACCTAATCTTCCATTCTGTTAGGACATCAGAGAACAGTTTGCAGTGACTGAATCTTCCATTCTGTTAGGACATCAGAGAACAGTTTGTCATGCACAGTTTGCAGTGACTGAATCTTCCATTCTGTTAGGACATCAGAGAACAGTTTGTCATGCACAGTTTGCAGTGACCGAATCTTCCATTCTGTTAGGACACCAGAGAACAGTTTGTCATGCACAGTTTGCAGTGACCGAATCTTCCATTCTGTTAGGACATAGAGAACAGTTTGTCATGCACAGTTTGCAGTGACCGAATCTTCCATTCTGTTAGGACACCAGAGAACAGTTTGTCATGCACAGTTTGCAGTGACTGAATCTTCCATTCTGTTAGGACATCAGAACAGTTTGCAGTGACCGAATCTTCCATTCTGTTAGGACACCAGAGAAGACACTGACCCTCGCCCACCACAACTTTCTGTCACCTATCCATTCATTTTGATAGATAGCATTTGACCAACATATAAAGGAAAGAAATAGTCCAACAAACATACAAACAAATTAGTATGTCAGTAACAAGACATTCATGAGGTTTGAAATAATTTCGTGCAAGAGTATGTATGGACATATTTACAAAGAGTTCATAAATGAAAAATACACGTCAGGTTTACTTTAGGAGGGTACTGCTGAACACGTGTTAGTGGTTTTACTGGTAAGCTGGGGTTTTAATCTTCTTCACTGGCAAATATTGCCTTGTAATTTCTCCATCTATTTCAGCCCCTGTGGGGAAGCCAGGGGTCTTTCAGTATAACGGCATCCCTGCCTTCTGTAAATTCTGCGCTAGAAATTTCCTAATTTCTATCACTCTCTTTGTTTCTGCCTTTTTTCTTCCTTCACTGTTGTCTCCTTTTTCTGCCTTCCCAGTCCGTTCCCCTTTCTTTTTTCGAGCATGCCTGGACTTTTTTTTTTCTCCCTTTTCCGCAGTCTATGATGTTCTGAGCTGTTTTGCTCTGGTGACTAGGTAGTGAAATTGAAAACACTGGGCTGGGCACTAGCTGTCCATCCTGCAGTGTCATTTTCCCATATGGCCTTTTTTAGGTTCTTTGTGGCAATACCCACATTTTCTCCTCTACTTTTCCTTTTATAAGACGGATTTTTTTTTTTTTTGTCTGGCTTTGAAGTTGCCCACCCCCCAATTTTTTTTCACGATTTTTTGTAATTTGGAGATGATAAATTAAGCGGAATGGCTGGCGTCCTCAGCAAAGCCTAGTCTTATTTGCTCTTGGGAGCTAAATGGTTAAGATGACGTCACAAACTGTTTTGTGGCTTTGTCTTCGTGATTTTTGTCGACGTGACAGTTTTGCATTGATGAGGTTGAGCAATCATATCATTTGGCAGTCCCTGACATGGCCCTGTGCAGTCGGCTTCACTATAAGCAACAACAAGAGAGGCAAGGCCTTCAAGACTCACTTGTGATAAATTAAGTCCCTAGCATTAATTACAGAGTAATTTCCCTTTTTTACTATCTGCACCAAAACGTTTGCAAAATAAATAAAAATTCCATGCTTAGCAAAAGAAGTTCCTGTTTGAACATAAAATGATAATAATGACTCCTCTTGTTGTTGTGTCCGAATAAGAGGTCAAAGTGCCAAGTTTAGAGAATACAAAAAATATAAATATTACAGTAAATGCAGTTTGCATATAATTAGGCTTCATTTTTTTTGTTTTGTGCCCATCCCAGAGGTGCAATATTGTTTTAAACAAGATGACTGGAAAGAACTGAATTTTTCCTATTTTTATGCCAAATTTGGTGTCAGCTGACAAAGTATTTGCAGAGAAAATGTCAATGTTAAAGTTTACCACGGACACACAGACACACGAACACACACAGACAACCAAACACCGGGTTAAAACATAGACTCACTTTGTTTACACAAGTGAGTCAATAAACAACAATAAAAATCAGTTTCAAAAGCCCACCTGTGCAGTTGTCCACAGGGCTGGGTCTGTAATATCCGTCAACACAGTTGCAGGCGTAGCTGCCATCCTGGTTGTGACACTGCTCGTGCTTGTCCGCTGAACAGGTGTGGGAGTCAGGAGAAGAGCACTCGTCCACGTCCTCTGTGCAGTTCTGTCCCTTCCACTCCGGTTTGCATGTGCAAACTCCGTTGGTGTCGTTACAGTCGGCCGTGTTGGCACGGTCACAGGAGCATTTCTCGCTGCACTCCGTGCCGTAGTGATAGCGATCACAGGCTGTCACACACACACACACACACACACACACACACACACACGTGTGCACATGTACACACACACGGGCGCGCGCACTCACACGCACACACACATTACCATTTACTGAAGCAGTGTTGCTCTTCTTGTTCACTACTATTCTGGGGGGGACAGGAACCCACTAGCGTTTTTATGGTATTATGGTGAACGTGGAAACTGAACTCGCTATTTGTTCAAAGTGAAAACAGTGCAAAACAAACCACAAATCATTATTTACTAAGGTCACAGACAAACTCCCAATTTCTCTTGCAAAGTGTAACCAGAACACTTGTTTTGCTCGTCTCAGTGACTGAAAAATGTTCAAATGATAACACACACACACACACCTACCACCACACAACCACAAACATCAATAACACCACCACCACAACCAAGGAGAAAACTACAAGAAAATAGATTATATAAAAAAAGAAAAAAAGAAGAAGAGCTGACTCACGGAGGCACTGGTCACCCGATTTGTAGAAGCCCTTCAAGCACTGGCAGCGGTAAAAGCCTGCTGGATCTGAGCAGTTCGAGTTGGCCACGTCCGCACACAGGCTGTCGTTGCGTGAGCACATGTCAATGTCCGTGCTGCAGTCGCCCCCCTCCCAGCCCTCGATGCACATGCAGTTTCCCGTGACGCGGTCACATGACTGCGTGGTCTCCTTGCTACACGTGCACTTGGACTCGCAGTTTAGGCCAAACGTTCCCTGATCGCAGGCTGTTGGAGAGAAAGTCGCGCGTTCGGAGATGCCAACACATTTGTGTTGTGGTCATTATCATGTGAGTCTATTCTCTAACTACAGCTCCAGGTGCTTGAAGCCTTTCGTTTTTGTTTTTTGATGATCTAACTTTGTGCGTCCAAGAGTATAATAAACATATTTCTAAAAATCAATAAACAAAAGAAGAAGAAGAAGAGGAAGAAAACCAACAACTGCAGAAACAGAAGCAGCAACAACTTGTTATCAATTATCTTCATCATCATCAATACAAGAAAATGATGTTAACTGACAGACACTCAGTGAACACTAAACTGTTGATCGTTCAACTGACACACTCAGTGAACACTAAACTGTTGATCATTCATCAACTGACACTCAGTGAACACTAAACTGTTGATCATTCATCAACTGACATACACTCAGTGAACACTAAACTGTTGATCGTTCATCAACTGACAGACACTCAGTGAACACTAAACTGTTGATCGTTCATCAACTGACAGACACTCAGTGAACACTAAACTGTTGATCGTTCATCAACTGACAGACACTCAGTGAACACTAAACTGTTGATCGTTCATCAACTGACAGACACTCAGTGAACACTACACAGTGATGTTTATGCAATGGACATGGAATCAATTGTTAATCGACTGATTAAACAAGGCGTACCTGGAAGTTGAAGGTTAATCAGAGTTCTACCCCATGTAAGATGCCCCAAAAGACTCATGGTCTGAGTGTGTGCTGGCTATCAGGGCTGATCAGTGACTTACTCGTCATAGCGTTACGACTGTTGTTGTCTGCCTATGATCAGGACTTCTGCATCCATCATGCACGGTCCATGAGGCCATTCAGTGAACTTTGATTTCTTTGTCGTCGTAAGATCACATGACTTATACGGCCACAATATACAGCTCAGTGAATATTGATTTCCTTATCATAAATTATGACTTTTATGCTGATGATGAAGAGACCACAGCACTGTTCGATAAACTCTGATTTCTTTGCCATTAGGATTATCACGTTTACATGATTTCTTTGCCATTAGGATTATCACATTTACATGATTTCTTTGCCATTATGTTAGGATTATGATGTTTACATTTCTTTGCCATTATATTAGGATTATGATGTTTACATGATTTCTTTGCCATTATATTAGGATTATGTTTACAAGATTTCCTTGCCATTAGGATTATGACCTTTACATGATTTCTTTGGCATCATGTTAGGATTATGACGTTTACTGGATTTCTTTGCCATTATGTTAGGATTATGACGTTTACATGATTTCTTTGCCATTATATTAGGATTATGACCTTTACATGATTTCTTTGCCATTATGTTAGGATTATGACGTTTACATACACGGATTTCTTTGCCATTATGTTAGGATTATGACATTTACACACACCGATTTCTTCACTGTTATGTTAGAATTATGATGTTTACATACACTGATTTCTTTGCCATTATGTTAGGATTATGACGTTTACATACACTGATTTCTCTGCTGTTATGTTAGGATTATGATGTTTACATACACTGATTTCTTTGCCATTATGTTAGGATTATGATGTTTACATACACTGATTTCTTTGCCATTATGTTAGGATTATGACGTTTACATACTGATTTCTTTGCCATTATTTTAGGATTATGACATTTACAAACTGATTTCTTTGCCATTATTTTAGGATTATGATGTTTACATACTCTGATTCCATTGTCATTTTGTTAGGATTATGATGTTTACATTCTCTGATTCCACTGTCATTTTGTTAGAATTATGATGTTTACATTCTGATTCTATTGTCATTTTGTTAGGATTACGATGTTTACATTCTGATTCCATTGCCATTTTGTTAAGATTATGACGTTTACATATTCTGATTCCACTGTCATTTTGTTAGGATTACGACGTTTACATACTCTGATTCCATTGTCATTTTGTTAGGATTATGACATGTACACCCTTCATGGGGAACCCCTGAGTCAGATACTCATAAGGATATCCAAATACTGTCTACGATATGTTTGCTTTTGTTCAATGTCACAGACAGACAGACAGGCAGGCATGCAGGCAGGCAGGCAGAAAGACAGGGACGGAGGTTGGTTGGGAAGGGTGAGACAAGACTCACCTTGGCAGGTGATTTTGTCTGCCAGCAGGTAGGTGCCACTGTCACAGGTACAGGCGAACGTTCCGGGATGGTTGGCGCAGTTGCCGTTGACACAAGGGTTCTTTCCCGGCACACACTCGTCAATATCTGTCAGTCATTGCATCATCATCCCGCCATCATCACCATCAAAGTTGTCATCATCATCGTTATCATCAACCCCAAGAGTGAGAGAGAGAGAGAGAGTGAAAGAGAGAGAGAAAGAGGGGGTGGGGTGTGGAATGGGGTGGGGGGGGAGAGAGACAGAGAAACAGAGACAGAAAGGAAGAGTGAGAGACGAGCATGCGATAGACTCAGAGCGAGAGAGAGAGAAAGCAAAATAGAGAGACAAAAGCGGAGAGAGAGACAGAATCAGAGAAAGGAGATACAGAGACAGACAGTGAGGGAGAGACAGAGACAGAATCAGAGAGAGGAGATACAGAGACAGTGAGGGAGAGACAGAGACAGACAGAATCAGAGAGAGGAGAGACAGAGACAGACAGTGAGGGAGAGACAGAATCAGAGAGAGGAGAGACAGAGACAGACAGTGAGGGAGAGACAGAGACAGAATCAGAGAGAGGAGAGACAGAGACAGTGAGGGAGAGACAGAGACAGAATCAGAGAGAGGAGAGACAGAGACAGACAGTGAGGGAGAGACAGAGACAGAATCAGAGAGAGGAGAGACAGAGACAGACAGTGAGGGAGAGACAGAGACAGAATCAGAGAAAGGAGATACAGAGACAGTGAGGGAGAGACAGAGACAGACAGAATCAGAGAGAGGAGAGACAGAGACAGACAGTGAGGGAGAGACAGAATCAGAGAGAGGAGAGACAGACAGTGAGGGAGAGACAGAGACAGAATCAGAGAGAGGAGAGACAGAGACAGACAGTGAGGGAGACAGAGGTGCAGAGAGAAAGTAAATGGCAATAAGCAAGTCCCCCCACCCCCATGCTGGCCCCCACCCCCTCCACTCCACACACCCCCCATGCTCCCCTCCCCCCCCATAAAAAAAAAAGAAAAGAAAAAGGAAAAAGTAACCAACGAAGAAGAAAGAGAAAGTGGTGGAAAAATAGGTCTTGTTTTAAAAAAAAGAAGAAAAAAAAGAGCAATCAGATTGTTATGAATGATGTGACGGGGAGAGACAGGTGGGCAGAGCTGATCAAAGGGGCAATACTCATCCCCCTACCATCCGGTCATCACCCCCCCCCCCCCCAAATACTCCCTCCCTCCTTTCCCTCTAAACATCCAATAATAATAATAGGAATAATAATAAATGATAATAATATTATTATTTAAAAAAAACAAACAAAAAAACCAAACAAACCGAACACAATGATAATAATAATAAGAAGAAAAAGAACAACAACAAGAAGACAAGTAGAAGAACAAAAACAAGGGGAACAAGAAAAAAAAGAAGAAGAGGAGGAGGAGGAGGAGGGGGCCTTTACCTTGACATTTGTCGGTGTCTGTGGCATTGACCACATAACCGGGAGGGCAGAAGCACACATTCTGTCCGTCCTTGTACACACAACCCTCCTCACAGCTGTTGCTGCTGCTGCATTCAGTTTGCACTGGTACACACAACACACCATTCAGTTGGCACTGGTACACACAACACACCATTCAGTTTGCACTGGTACACACAACACACCATTCAGTTTGCACTGGTACACACACCATTCAGTTTGTACCAGCCAGTTTGCACTGGTACACACACCATTCGGTTTGCACTGGTACACACACCATTCAGTTTGCACTGGTGCACACAACATACCATTCGGCTGGCACTAGTACACACAAAACATCACTCAGTTTGCATTGGTACACACAACACACCATACAGTTGGCACTGATACACCCAACACACCATTCAGTTTGCATTGGTACACACAACACTCCATACAGTTGGCACTGGTACACACAACACATCATACGGTTGGCACTGGTACACACAACACACCATTCAGTTTGCACTGGTACACACAACACACCATTCAGTTTGCACTGGTACACACAACACACCATTCAGTTTGCATTGGTACACACAACACACCATTCAGTTTGCATTGGTACACACAGCATTCAGTTTGCACTGGTACACACAACACACCATTCAGTTTGCACTGGTACACACAACACACTATTCAGTTGGCACTGGTACACAGAACACACCATTCAGTTTGCACTGGTACACACAACACACCATTCAGTTTGCACTGGTACACACAACACACCATTCAGTTTGCACTGGTACACACAACACACCATTCAGTTTGCACTGGTACACACAACACACCATTCAGTTTGCACTGGTACACACAACGCACCATTCAGTTTGCACTGGTACACACAACGCACCATTCAGTTTGCATTGGTACACACAGCATTCAGTTTGCACTGGTACACACAACGCACCATTCAGTTTGCACTGGTACACACAACGCACCATTCAGTTTGCACTGGTACACACAACGCACCATTCAGTTGGCACTGGTACACACAACACACCATTCAGTTGGCACTGGTACACACAACGCACCATTCAGTTGGCACTGGTACACACAACGCACCATTCAGTTGGCACTGGTACACACAACGCACCATTCAGTTGGCAATGGTACACACAACACACCATTCAGTTGGCACTGGTACACACAACACACCATTCAGTTGGCACTGGTACACACCACAGAATACTAAATAGGCAGAACGGACATACGCGCCTTCGGTATGTTCCGTTAGTTTCCGTACATACTCAGGCCGCCATTTTGTTATCCATGTACACGATTTGCGATGGCGGCTATTTCAACAGTATCAACACGTGGTGCGAAGTACTGCTGTGTAATTAACTGCAGTAATAACAGCAAAACCAGCATCGATGAAAGGACGGGCAGAACTGTGTGGATGTTTAATTTTCCCAACCCAGAGATGGAAAGAGAACGGTAAGTTCATATCTTTTTCTTTTCAGTTTGGGCATTCTCCATGGGAGGCCAAGCTTCGCAGACTCAGCCTACGTTGATGTTTATATTTTCCTGTGATAAGACATCTGCGTTGCTTCGGGAGAAATGTATCGCCTGTGAGGAAACCGCTGATGGTGCGGAGAAGAGGAGGAGGAGGAGGAGGAGGAGGAGGAGGAGGTGGTGGTGGTGGTGGTGGGGGTGGTGGTGGGGGTGGTGGTGGTGGTGGTGGGGGTGGTGGTGGTGGTGGGGGTGGGGGTGGGGGGGGGTGGGGGTGTTGTGTTGTGTTGTGTTGTGTGTGTGTGTGTGTGTGTGGTGGCTTTCAAAGTGTCAAAGCACAGACAGAAATTGAGTCGTAGAAAACAAGCAATTCTGACTGATTCTGGTCATTGTTTATACTAACCGGAGTCTGCTGCTCTGCGGAAAACACTGGAACAAAATAATGTGTGTGTGTGTGTGTGTGTGTGTGTGTGTGTGTGTGTGTGTGTGTGTGTGTGTGTGTGGGTGAGTGAGTGAGTGAGTGAGTGAGTGAGTGAGTGAGTGAGTGAGAGAGAGAGAGAGAGAGAGAGAGAGAGAGAGAGTGTGTGTGTATTTCAGTATGGATCTGTCTTTTTTTGTGCACCACATTTTTCCATAAGAGTTGGTGAGAGGTTTTATGTATGAGTGCACTGTCATGGTGTGAGTAAATAAAAATACTTAAAAAATTTTTTTTTTAAGATGCCAGAAATGGGTCAACATCCGACGAGCTGACGGCAACATCTCCAACATCAAGAGGAAACAGGTGTGCTCAGTGCACTTTGAGGAGAAGGCTTTCAACTGCCCGACAAACATTCAGGAATCTAGACTCCTTCCAACTGCAGTCCCTACCCTCGTCACCTGCCCAAATCCTCCTCCCTCTCTAGATTGTCGACGACCTCAACCAAAGAAGAGAGACGTCATTGTGGCACTAGATAAACGAAAAAGACAACATTCCGATTCAGATTCTGAAGCCAGCCCTTGTACCAACAGCAGTAATGTCAGTGATGTGGCACCGCTTGATGAACCACCTGCTAAAGAGCCCAGAATTGACAGTGACACTCTAATGAAAGAACTTGAGAAAACCAAGCAGGCTCTTGACGCTTTGAAGAAAGAAAATAAAAGCCTGCAGAGGAAGTTGAAGACATCACAGGAAGGCAAGAAAAAGTTGAAGAAGAAACATAGTGAACATATTCTTCAGTTAGAGAATAACTGGTGACAGTATATGACACTCTAAGGATTTCCCTATCTCTGCAACGTGTGTGTGACACTGACACTGGTGACAGTATAATGCTATTTGGATTTCCCTATCTGTGCAAAGTATGACATTGACTGTGTGATACTCTGAGGATTTATTTATAATCTGAGCAACACTGGCAGTGCATGATAGTGACCTATTTGTGAAATGTGTCAAATGACAGTAATCTTCATTATCTGTTGTTTGGGTGAAAAATGTTAGATTGACACTGACAGTGATGCCTACTCTACATTCTGTGACATTCACAATTCTGTGGCTGATCGAGGAAGGTGCATTGATGTGAGTACACTATTTTAATACAATGATTTTTAATACAATAATATACAGTAAATCCTCTCTTGGGCGGCCACCCCTTTAGCCAGGAAGTAGTGGCTGTAAATTAGAGGCGGCCTCTCAAAAGAAGTTTGAATTCATAAATATAGGAAGCAAAAGTGCTTGGAAACACTGAATTGCCTTCTTTTTCTTCCTCGTTTGAGGTGGAAAACTCCCTGTGAGAACCATCTCACTGGTACTGCTCATACAGTGACCGCCTATAAGGGGTTTTGCTGTTATAATGAAAAAATGTGTCCTTGTATGTTTTTAATGCTGAAGAGGAATGTTATCCAAACACGCATACATACTCACAATCTCACTCACGTTACAAACATGCACACAGATTCATCTGAAGTGACTGACAATGTAATCACAGGCTAGAGTTTGCCAGTAGGCCTAAAATACTTTGGCCCAGTGATGAATAGACTCAGTCATATTCAGCTTCTTTACGGGTGTTATAGGGTAAATGTAATGAACTGCAGAAACAACGCGGACGCCATCCCCACCCCTCCTCTTTCCTTGCAAACTCCGCCTGTTAGTGTTACGCGCAATCAGTCGATCGGCGCAATCTAGCGAACTCTGATTCAGTCAAGTATGTGCACAGCCGAATTTATCTGGTCAGAAGCACATAGAAAGAAACAGATAGTACACTCAAAATCAGTGTGTGGTAAAACGAAACTTGGAAAGCGACTTTCCAATGACTCCAACATAAGGCGTGTGTGTGTGTGTGTGTGTGTGCGCGCGAGTTACAGGGTAAACAAGATGGCGGACGCCTTGGCCAACCGGAACGCGTTTTCCGATCGCGCGAAGAAGGAATGTCCCTTCTGCCTGTTTAGTATTCTGTGGTACACACAACATTCCATTTGTACACACAACAGTCTTTTTTCCATCTGGGGGTTACAATTGTTGTCACAGCAACACAAAAGATCATTCCGTAAGTGATACTGTACCACGTAATCAAATACTGATTGAGAAAAAAATGTAGGAAGCAAAATTTTTTTATTTTATTCTGTTGTGTATGTAAATGAACTAAATCAAGACATTTGTAAACAAAGCCAGGCATTACTATCAATCACACAAACTCACTCAACATAGCATTTTTTTTTTTTCGGTAAAAAGAAAGGGGTAGGAAAAGCAATTAAAAAAAAAAAAAAAAAGTTGTAAACTCATTTGCTCTGTGAGGCATGTTGTGAGTTTTTTTTTTCTCTATTGTTAATTTGAGCTGTTTTCTGTAATTTGAGTAGCTCGAGAAATACTCTGTACAAATGGCATTCATCAATGTTAGTATCATCATCATCAAGACAATTAATCTATGTCAGTATGTGCAGCACATCAACAAATATTTGTCTTCCATAGCATGTGTGATTGTGACAGACTGCCGAGGACACTGACCATAGCAGGTGTGATGATTGTGACAGACTGCCGAGGACACTGACCATAGCAGGTGTGATGATTGTGACAGACTTTCGAGGACACTGACCATAGCAGGTGTGATGATTGTGACAGACTGCTGAGGACACTGACCATAGCAGGTGTGATGATTGTGACAGACTGCCGAGGACACTGACCATAGCAGGTGTGATGATTGTGACAGACTGCCGAGGACACTGACCATAGCAGGTGTGATGATTGTGACAGACTGCCGAGGACACTGACCATAGCAGGTGTGATGATTGTGACAGACTGCTGAGGACACTGACCATAGCAGGTGTGATGATTGTGACAGACTGCTGAGGACACTCACCATAGCAGGTGTGATGATTGTGACAGACTGCCGAGGACACTGACCATAGCAGGTGTGATGATTGTGACAGACTGCTGAGGACACTGACCATAGCAGGTGTGATGATTGTGACAGACTGCTGAGGACACTGACCATAGCAGGTGTGATGATTGTGACAGACTGCTGAGGACACTGACCATAGCAGGTGTGATGATTGTGACATACTGCTGAGGACACTGACCATAGCAGGTGTGATTAACAGACTGCTGAGGACACTCACCATAGCAGGTGTGCCGATTGGTGGCGTTTAGAAGGAAGCCCTCCTCACACTCACAGCTGTAGCCTCCCTGTGTGTTCCGACAGATCTGATCACAAGGGTTTGCCAGGCATTCGTTCACGTCTGCAAAGGAGAAGCGGGAGGAGAGTCCATGAGAAGAACGCACGGTCAATCTGTGGGCTCTATCTGTCAACCACTTGGATCTTGGCGTGTGCTGATCACGTGCACAAGATCACTCGCACACGTACGTGATGTGCGCGCTCTCCCACAAGAATGCACACATGCATGCGCATACACACACATTCACACTGCCCCTGATGCAAAAAGACTATCTCTTTTTCACACAAACACCCACACACATCTCCAATCCAATCTACTCAAACATGCTTATTAATCTAAACACATACATAATACAATCAGGCACTCCGTAAAAAACGATTTAAACTAGTCAAATAAAAATCCACAATAACATTAACAAGCCACACACACACACGCACAATACGTGTGTGCGCGCCTCCCCTTCCATCACACTCCCACCCCCGTCACCCCCTGCCCCTCTCCTCACTCCCTCTCTCCACCTTCACCCTCACCCATCCCAACTAAAGGTGCCAGTACACTTAGCAGTGGAGCCCCGAAGCTAACTTCTCCATTCCTGGGCTGCGTTCACTTGTATACATGATTGGACTTTTACATGTATGACCGTTTTAACCCCTGCCATGTAGGCAGCCATACTCCGTTTAGAGTGGGAGGTGCATGCCGGGTATGTTCTTGTTTCCATTATCCACCGAATGCTGACATGGATTACAGGATCTTTAACATGCGTATTTGATCTTCTGTGTGTACACACGAGTGGGTCTTCAGGCATCAGCAGGTCTGCACCTCTGCTGACTTGGGGGATTGGAAACAACCTCCACCTTTCACCCACCAGGCGCTGTTCTCGAGACTCGAACCTGGGATCCTCAGACTGAAGGTCCAGCGCTTTAACCACTCTGCTGTTGTGCCCGCTTCTGGCACCCACACACCGCGACACCGGAACCCTTCAGTTTTAGTTTCTCAAGGAGGCGTCACTGTGTACAGACGAATCCATATATGCTGCACATCTGCTAGGCAGATGCCTGACCAGCAGCACAACCCAATGCGCTTTGTCAGGCCTGGAGTGCATGTATATAATTATTTTTGTATAGCTATCACAGGGCATTTCTTCCTCAGAATGTTGCCAAGTCAGGCCTGGAGTGCATGTATATAATTATTTTTGTACAGCTATCACAGGGCATTTCTTCCTCAGAATGTTGCCAAGTCAGGCCTGGAGTGCATGCATAACCATGTAATCAGACTGGATTTCTTTTACTTAATTCTGCCAAAGGACAACTCTTTTGTTGCCTGGAGTTCTTTTTCAGCGTGCCAAGTGTGTGCTGCACATGGGGTCTCCATTCATCATCTCATCCGAATGACTAGACACTCAGTCTGATTTTCCAGTCAAACTTGGGAGAAAGGGGTAGAGTGGGATTTGAACCCACACCCTCAGGGACTCTGTATTGGCAGATGAGCATCTTAACCATTCTGTTTCCTTCCTCCTGCCACTCCACAGCTAAAGGTACCCACACACTCTGACATTGGAATTCTAAAGCCCACTCACTCCTCAACTGAAGGTGCCCACACACTGAGACATCAAAACTCTAAAGCCGAGCTAAAGGTGCCACACACTGAGCTACACCAAAACTCTAAAGCCGACCCACTCCCGAGCTAAAGGTGCCCACACACTGAGACACCTAAACTCTAATCCAACCCACTCCCGAGCTAAAGGTGCCACACACTGAGCTACACCAAAACTCTAAAGCCGACCCACTCCCGAGCTAAAGGTGCCCACACACTGAGACACCAAAAGTCTAAAGCCAACCCACTCCTGAGCTAAAGGTGCCCACACACTGAGCTACACCAAAAGTCTAAAGCCGCCCCACTCCTGAGCTAAAGGTGCCCACACACTGAGACACCAAAACTCTAAAGCCAACCCACTCCCAAGCTAAAGGTGCCCACACACTGAGACACCAAAACTCTAAAGCCAACCCACTCCCAAGCTAAAGGTGCCCACACACTGAGACACCCAAACTCTAAAGCCAACCCACTCCCAAGCTAAAGGTGCCCACACACTGAGACACCAAAACTCTAATCCAACCCACTCCCAAGCTAAAGGTGCCCACACACTGAGACACCAAAACTCTAATCCAACCCACTCCCAAGCTAAAGGTGCCCACACACTGAGACACCAAAACTCTAAAGCCGACTCACCAACACAGCTAGATCCTTCACTGTTGAATCCCTCGTTGCAGGAACACTGGTAAGAGCCATTGGTGTTGCTGCAGTGTTGGTCACAAGGACTGGGCGTCTCTTTACACTCATCGGTATCTACAGCAAACACACACACACATATTATTTCCGCTTGGATTCCTTCACATCTGGGTCTTTTCTAAAATAAGGCTGTTGACAAGGCTGCAAGAAACAAATGCAAAAAACCCAACAAAAAACAAACAAACAAAAAAACAAAAACAAAAAGGTGCAAGACATCAATGGCGAACGACTTAACTGTACAATGGTTTATCCAAACAAGACAGCTGCAGTTCCAACGACTTAACTGTACAATGGTTTATCCAACAGTTCCAACGACTTAACTGTACAATGGTTTATCCAACAGTTCCAACGACTTAACTGTACAATGGTTTATCCAACAGTTCCAACGACTTAACTGTACAATGGTTTATCCAACAGTTCCAACGACTTAACTGTACAATGGTTTATCCAAACAAGACAGCTGCAGTTCCAACGACTTAACTGTACAATGGTTTATCCAACAGTTCCAACGACTTAACTGTACAATGGTTTATCCAACAGTTCCAACGACTTAACTGTACAATGGTTTATCCAAACAAGACAAGCTGCAGTTTCTTTACATGAAAATCGTGGTGCCGTCAGATAACTCAACACGATACCAGGAAGTAGAAAATAAATACTCCTGTCATCAGCAACATTAAAAGTCTGGTCTTGTCTTTTCCGTCAGTGACACCCACCCTCACAGACGTCACCCTTCAGACTGTAGCCGGCACGGCACTGGCAGAGGAAGGACCCTGCTGTGTTGACGCACTCCGAGTTGGGCCGATGGGTGCAAACGTCCTCACGCGCGCACTCATTGATGTCCGTCTCACAGTGGATGCCTCGCCAGCCGTCCAGGCAATCACAGCCCGTCCGTGGGTCACAGTGATCCACCCCCAGCGGGTTGCAGTCACAGGCGTTGCGGCACTCCACGCCCCAATGGTTCTGGTCGCACGCTGGAATAGGATGCAAGTTGTGGTGTGTTTTTTTTTTTTTAATGACGTGTGTGTGTGTGTGTGTGTGTGTTACCCGCTGTCTACCTTTATGTGGAGGGCATGATTCGTTCATCAATTCACCCCGTCTCTCTCCCTGTCTCACTAACACACACAGTATCATTCTATCATTCACACCCCCTCCTTTCTCCCTGTCTCACTCATCGACACAAATCATGTATTCATTCATCCAACCCACCCACCTCTCCCTGTCTCACTAACTGACACAGTATCATTCATTCATTCACCTCTCCCTGTCTCACTGACTGACACAGTATCATTCATTCATTCACCTCTCCCTGTCTCACTGACACAGTATCATTCATTCACCTCTCCCTGTCTCACTGACTGACACAGTATCATTCATTCATTCACCTCTCCCTGTCTCACTGACTGACACAGTATCATTCATTCATTCACCTCTCCCTGTCTCACTGACACAGTATCATTCATTCACCTCTCCCTGTCTCACTGACACAGTATCATTCATTCACCTCTCCCTGTCTCACTGACTGACACAGTATCATTCATTCATTCACCTCTCCCTGTCTCACTGACTGACACAGTATCATTCATTCACCTCTCCCTGTCTCACTGACACAGTATCATTCATTCATTCACCTCTCCCTGTCTCACTGACACAGTATCATTCATTCATTCACCTCTCCCTGTCTCACTGACTGACACAGTATCATTCATTCATTCACCTCTCCCTGTCTCACTAACTGACACAGTATCATTCATTCACCTCTCCCTGTCTCACTGACACAGTATCATTCATTCATTCACCTCTCCCTGTCTCACTGACACAGTATCATTCATTCATTCACCTCTCCCTGTCTCACTGACACAGTATCATTCATTCACCTCTCCCTGTCTCACTGACTGACACAGTATCATTCATTCACCTCTCCCCGTCTCACTGACTGACACAGTATCATTCATTCATTCACCTCTCCCCGTCTCACTGACACAGTATCATTCATTCATTCACCTCTCCCTGTCTCACTAACTGACACAGTATCATTCATTCACCTCCCCCTGTCTCACTAACTGACACAGTATCATTCATTCACCTCCCCCTGTCTCACTAACTGACACAGTATCATTCATTCACCTCCCCCTGTCTCACTAACTGACACAGTATCATTCATTCACCTCTCCCTGTCTCACTAACTGACACAGTATCATTCATTCACCTCTCCCTGTCTCACTAACTGACACAGTATCATTCATTCACCTCCCCCTGTCTCACTAACTGACACAGTATCATTCATTCACCTCTCCCTGTCTCACTGACACAGTATCATTCATTCATTCACCTCTCCCTGTCTCACTGACACAGTATCATTCATTCACCTCTCCCTGTCTCACTGACTGACACAGTATCATTCATTCATTCACCTCTCCCTGTCTCACTAACTGACACAGTATCATTCATTCATTCACCTCTCCCTGTCTCACTGACACAGTATCATTCATTCATTCACCTCTCCCTGTCTCACTAACTGACACAGTATCATTCATTCACCTCTCCCTGTCTCACTGACACAGTATCATTCATTCATTCACCTCTCCCTGTCTCACTAACTGACACAGTATCATTCATTCATTCACCTCTCCCTGTCTCACTAACTGACACAGTATCATTCATTCACCTCTCCCTGTCTCACTGACACAGTATCATTCATTCATTCACCTCTCCCTGTCTCACTGACACAGTATCATTCATTCATTCACCTCTCCCTGTCTCACTGACTGACACAGTATCATTCACACACCCCCTCCCCCCAGCCCCCTGTCTCCCTCACCAACACAGGTACGCTGGTCGTTCTCCAGTTTAAATCCCACACTGCAGGAGCACTGGTAGCTGCCCGGAATGTTGTCACACTGCCCCCCGCACTGGTGTGTCCCGTCAGTGCATTCGTCCACATCTTAAAAAAAACAACAACATCTGTGTAGAATGGCCATGTGTATCGACTTTTCCTTTCCTGAATGCTTCATTGTCTTCACAGTTTCCCTATTTTTGCCCGTGCCTTTATTGGAAGCCACTGCTTGTCAGGGAGTGCGGTTTTTTTGTTGTTTTTTTATCAAATAAATGTGACAGATACCTGTTTTAGCCGCACAAACTGTGTGCTTAAATCAATATATACACTATTTGGCATAAAAACAACAACAACAACAACAAAAAATCCACTTCAGTTTCAGTTTCTGAAGGAGGTGTCACTGCATCCAGACAAATCCATATATGCTACACCAAATCTGCTGGACAGATGTCTGACCAGCAGCATAACCCAACGCGCTTTGTCAGGACTTGAGTGCTTGCATATTTGTCAATCTATCAGAGTGGATTTCTTCTGCAGAATTTTGCCAGAGGACAGCACTCTTGTTGCCATGGGTTCTTTTTCAGTGCGCCAAGTGCGTGTTGCACACGGGACCTCCTTTATCGTCTCATCCGAATGACGAAATGCTCAGTCTGGTTTTCCAGTCAAATGTGGCAGCAAGGGCGAGAGTGGGATTTGAACCATGGCCATCACGAACTCTGTATTGGCAGATGTGCAGCTCAGCCATTCTACCACCAACGGTAAGAACAAACATGAGGCAAAGCCTTCGTAACTCATGTGATTCCTGCTGACCAGCAACAAAACTGATAATGCTAAGTGGCGGGGTAAGGGTGGTTACAAGTGCTTACATATCTATCCCAATCATATTTTTGTTCATCAGACATGAGTGGCTGGAAATGAAACAATTCTATCTTAAGTAGCCCACATCGATCTGTTCTGGCTCTTTGAAAAAAACTTTTTTTTTTTAAAAGTCATCAATACACTGCAAAACAGAAATGCTTTTTACCTAAAAATGCAACACATGCCAAAAATACCCATGTTTCAAAAGTATATAAATAGGACTACATTACACTCACATACCGACGACTTCATACCGACAATCAGATTAACACAACGCTGCCTAACCTAGGCAAACAACAGGTTACAAACTCACAAACCTCACAGAAAACCTCTGACTACAGCCTTGAAAAACTGGACTCTTCCTATTCTTTGTTTGCAGGCTGCCATCTCCCACGTACATTCCAATACACTAGTGGGCTGGTCTTTTAGGTCTATGACTGTTTTTTTAACCCCTAGTAGGCAGTCATTGGCACCACTGGGCGAAGGACCTCGATGCAGGTCACCGGCCAGGGCAGAAGAGTCCTCAGATGAGCTCAACGACCAAGTGTCTGTGACCAAGGCGAACCACCGAGTTGGAGGATATCAGCTGTGGTCATGCATGGAGAGGGATGGGCGCCGCCATGCTTCATATGCCCTAGACACGCCACATGTAGATGACAACCACACCTCAACTCATACCGGATCGGTTCAGAAAACCGAGAGGATTGGAGGATGCTGGTTACCAGATCACCTGTGGCACCCCAAGTCCACGAGACTATGGGATAGGTGAAGGTGAAGGGTGAGGCAGTCATACTGTTTTCGGGGGGGTGAAACAACTGACTGACCTTTTGGACATCAGCCAACAGGTTGATAAACTCAGCTCTACAGCTGTTCAGGTACACACACACATGTATCCATGCAATTACTCATATTGTTTGCTTTCATAGTGTTTGTTTCACACTGTCTGTGTCAACGCACATTAATTATTATTATCTTTTTAAAAATAAAATCTGTCAGTCTGTATCAAATTTGTTGTTTCTTTTCTGTTCAAATATTGTCTCGTCTCTTGGCAAACCTTTTTGCAACTGAAATTATAACCAAATTGCCATTTGCTTGCTTGATGTATGTTTGTTGGGGTGTTTAGAATGCTTTGTTTCTGTATGACTGCCCGTCTACCTCTCTTTCATGCAGTGAAGCCTTTTTGAATAAAATGTGTGTGTTGGGCTCTCTCTGTGCATAGTGTGTGCTTTGTGAGCGCGCACACTCACACATGCACACACACACTGCCATCTCCTCACGCACACTTGCCCTCTGCCCCATCACTCTCACCCCCAACACACAAACCTTACATCCACCTCCTCCCATCTATCTCTCTCCCACTTCCACCCAGTCCACACACATGCACACGCATGCACACACACGCAACACACACACACACTTCCGTATAAAACTTGATGTGCTGAAGACAAAGTATAGTAAAAATGTTACATGCATCTGTGGTAAGCAGTTCAGCTTGCATCATTGTTTCACTGTCAGCAGTTATGTACCTTCTTGCCCAAGTATTTCAAAGAGAATATCTATTCTGCAGATGACTTTTGGAAAGTTCTTTCTGACGAGGTTCTTATGGCCGAACTTTCACAGGCATTAGTTCATAGCCCTATTTCTACATTCCTTTAATGTACTTCAGAAATGTGTTGATGGTTTCTAGTTATTATCATTATTGAAGTGTTACTGTTAAATGTAACTGCATGTTGTTAGTTATGCATTTCTTGGTAGTTTTCTACCTTGTCTGTTTTCCTCTTCCCTCACCCCCCCACCCACGTTTTATTTTTATCTTTTACTTATTTATTCTTTAATCGTATAATATCACTGACAGTGAAAAGATGCTAAACTAAAGAACGAACACACACACACACACACATACGAGGAAGAGCGACTGACCCTGACAGTTGACGTCATCGACCAGACTGTAGCCGTTCTTGCAGTAGCACTGGGCCTGGTCACTGACCACTCTGCAGGCGTACTGACAGGACTTGCTGGAGTCCAGGGCTTCACACGGGTCCTGCTCTGTAACGCCATTCCTTGGTATTGTCGCACTCATTGATTGTTGGGGTGGTGGTTGCTGTTGTTTTGTCGTTGTCATTGTCGTTATCATTATTATTATCATTGTTGTTATCATTTTTGTTCTTGGTTTGCTGATGTTGCTGCTGTTGTTGTTCTTCTTCTAATTAGTATTACTGTTGTTATGCTTAATATTGTTATCATCATTATTATTTATTATCGTCATCATCATGGTTGTTATTATTACTATTATCATTATTGTTGTTATTAACTATTATTATTATCATTATACCACTTATCTTTGGCCGCAGATCAAACTCCAAGTGCTTCACAAACACACACACAGAGTCATTTGCACAACAGGCTGCTTTCCTCGGCAGAACCTACAGACAGCCAGGCGCTCATCATTCATTTTCTGAGTGGTTCAGTTTGGCTCCAGTCATGCCTCAACACAAGAGTATTTTTCTTCAGAATGGTACCAGGGACATCCCTTTTGTTGCCGAGGATTCTTTTACGTGCGTTGAGAGCATGCTGCAGACTGCACCTCAGTATATGGTCTCATCTGAATGACGCTAACCACCACGTCACAGACCACAGTCACAGAGATCAGCAAATTCTTAAGATACGTTCCCCTTTACAGGTCCAGCAAAGTGAGAGACCATTCAGAAAGCGGACCCTGTTACAGTCAGAGACCATTCAGAAAGTGGAAAAACTGTCACAATATGTCCCCTGTTACAGTGACAGACAATTCAGAAAGTGGAAAAACTGTCAGAATATGTCCCCTGTTACAGTCAGAGACCATGAAGAAAGTGGAAAAACTGTCACAATATGTCCCCTGTTACAGTGACAGACCATTCAGAAAGTGGAAAAACTGTCACAATATGTCCCCTGTTACAATTAGAGACCATGAAGAAAGTGGAAAAACTGTCACAATATGTCCCCTGTTACAGTGACAGACCATTCAGAAAGGGGAAAAACTCTCACAATATGTCCCCTGTTACAGTCAGAGACCATTCAGAAAGTGGAAAACCTCTCACAATATGTCCCCTGTTACAGTCTGAGACCATGAAGAAAGTGGAAAAACTCTCACAATATGTCCCCTGTTACAGTCAGAGACCATTCAGAAAGTGGAAAAACTGTCACAATATGTCCCCTGTTACAATTAGAGACCATGAAGAAAGTGGAAAAACTGTCACAATATGTCCCCTGTTACAGTGACAGACCATTCAGAAAGGGAAAAACTGTCACAATATGTCCCCTGTTACAGTCAGAGACCATTCAGAAAGGGGATAAACTCTCACAATAATGTCCCCTGTTACAGTCAGAGACCATTCAGAAAGTGGAAAAACTCTCATAATATGTCCCCTGTTACAGTTAGAGACCATTCAGAAAGTGGAAAAACTCTCACAATATGTCCCGTTACATCGAGAAACCATTCAGTAAGCAGAAAAACTCTGAAAATATATCCCCTGTTACAGTGAGAGGCCAATAAAAATGCTGAAAAACTCTTAAGATATATCCCATGATACATTTTCAGCAAAGAGAGCCATTCAGAAAGCGACAAAAGCGTTAAAATAGATACCTACTGCATTCAAGGTAAAGTGAGAGGCCAGTCAGAACCTGACAAAAGCGTTAAAATAGATAGATCCCTACTGCATTCAAAGTAAAGTGAAAGGCCAGTCAGAACGTGACAAAAGCCTTAAAATAGATAGATCCCTATGGCATTCAAGGTAAAGAGGCCATGGAAAACGCGACAAAAGCGTGAAAGTTTCAGTTTCAGTAGCTCAAGGAGGCGTCACTGCGTTCGGACAAATCCATATACGCTACACCACATCTGCCAAGCAGATGCCTGACCAGCAGCGTAACCCAACGCGCTTAGTCAGGACTTGAGAGCGTGAAAATAGATCCCTACTGCATTCAAAGCAAAGTGAGCGGCTGTTGTAAACGGAACAAACGCGTTAAAATAGATACCTACTGCATTCAAAGTAAAGTGAAAGGCCATTCAAAACACGACAAAAGCTTTAAAATAGATAGATCCCTACTGCATTCAAGGTAAAGTGAGAGGCCATTCAAAACACGACGAAAGCGTTAAAATAGTTAGAACCCTACAGCATTCAAGGTAAAAGTAAGAGGTCATTCAAAACCCGACAAGAACATGAAAATAGACAGATCCCCCCTGCATTCAAAAGTAAAGTGAGAGGCCGTTAAAATCGTGACAAAAGCGTTACAATAGATAGAACCCTACAGCGTTCAAGGTAAAGTGAGAGGCCGTTTAGAAAGCGACAAAAACGTTACAATAGATAGATCCCTACTGCATTCAAAGTAAATTGAGAGGCCATTCAGAAAGCTACAAAACCGCTAAAACATATCGCCTGATGCATTCAAAGTAAAGTGAGAGGCCATTCACCTGCTGTCATTTCTTTTTCTTCTTAACAAATATGGGCTGTTTGCTTAAGTATTCTTCAGTGCATGTGGTCATTGTTTTCAAACTTCAGGATGCTGATTAAAACAACAATCACAACAAAACAAAAAAGTTCACTCATGTTCTTTCCCTTTCATAACGATGTAACTGGTTTTCAGAACATGCTTATGAATCTTCTCAATACATTACACACACACACACACACACACAGAGCGTCTAATATCACATGTAAAAATACATTAAATGAAAGCACTACTTCCACAACACAAACACATACACGTTTACACTGAAAGCGGAAGGAATGGAGAGGGAGAGAGAGAGACAGTGAGAAAGAGAGAGGGAGGAAGAGGGAGAGAGAGAGAGAGGGGGGTGGACAGAAAGAGAGAGGCAGACAGACAGAGACAGAAGAACAGATAAAGAAAAAGGCAGACTCAAAATGCAAGAAACATCAACTTTGATAACTCCAGGATGTAAATGTTTGAGCCAGAACTCAATCTTCACATACCCCATTGCTAAACAAGACAGCAACACACACACAGAGCCACGAAGCACACGTTAACGAACCCTTGACACAGGAACGTCGATCATCATCGAGAACAAAGCCAGAACCACACAGGCAGTTGGCAGAACCTTCGAAGTTTTCACACCCGTACTCACAGTTGGCGCTGTTTGTCGCACACTCGTCGATATCTATACAGACATACACACATTCATATACACAAAATGCACGCATGCATGCACACAAGCATGTGTACATTAAAGGGCGAGGACGTTTTGAACAGACACACACACACACACACTCACATACACACTGTGTATATCAATTATCATACTGCTTATTCAATTCACTCAATTCATTCAATTTTTACTTTAAATTTTACTTTTGACGGACATATGCCTACCTCCATCCTGACCCCATCCAAGGCGACTGATACAATCCAACAACAAAACACACACCTGAAGTGCTCCTGGTGATAAAGGACATGAAACAAACAATGTGAACACATACCTGTAATCCTGGCAGTAAAATGACATGAAATGAACACACACACCTGGAATCCTGGCAGTCAAATGACACAAAATGAACACACACACACCTGCAATCCTAGCAGTAAAATGACATGAATTGAAAACACACCTGCAGTCCTGGCAGTAAAATGACACAAATTGAACACACACCTGCAATCCTGGCAGTAAAACGACACGAAATGAACACACACCTGCAATCCTGGCAGTAAAACGACACGAAATGAACACACACCTGGAATCCTGGCAGTAAAACGACACGAAATGAACACACACCCGGAATCCTGGCAGTAAAACGACACAAAATGAACACACACCTGGAATCCTGGCAGTCAAATGACACAAAATGAACACACACACACCTGCAATCCTAGCAGTAAAATGACACAAAATGAACACACACACCTGCAATCCTAGCAGTAAAATGACATGAATTGAAAACACACCTGGAATCCTGGCAGTAAAATGACACGAAATGCACACACACCTGGAATCCTGGCACTAAACATGTGAAAGGAGGTAATGGACAAATGGCTGCAATGCTGACAGTAAGTTTCTGTTACTCAAGTAGTCATGACCGTGTTCAGACAAATCCATAAACACTACACCACATTTGCTAAGCAGATGCCTGACCAGCAGCATAACCCAATGCGTTCAGTCACGCCTCAAGTGCACACACACACAACACACATATATACATACATACTCATATTTCTGAAACAATCAGAGTAGATTTCTTTGACAGAACTTTCCCAGAGGGCAACACTTATGCTGCCATGGGTTCTTTTTCAGTGCGCCAAGTGCGTGTTGCACATGGGACCTGGGTTCATCGTCCCAACCCAAGGACCAGACGCACAGTTTGCTTTACCAGAGGCACAGGGATGAAGGCACTGACCGTCACAGGTGTCGGTGGTGGCATTGTACTGGTAGCCCTCGTAACAGGAGCAGGTGTAGGACCCTTGCACGTTGTTGCACACATGGCCGCAATTGTTTTCCGACCCCGGCGCGCATTCGTCTATGTCTGCAAGCAGCAACACACACACACACACACACACACATGCGAGCATGCATGCACGGGCCTGTGAAGCTAAGGTTTGGCATACGTGTTTTGTGCACTGCTGCTGCTTGAAAGTGTCTGTCAGATCTCTCTGTCTGTCTGTGCCTGTCCCTTGCAGTCGGCCTGTACATGACTGCCACACACAGACCCAGTGACAAAGCTGGGGAGCACCTTCATCCTTTTTAACTCTCTCCATACGAACGGCGAAAGAGATGACGTTAACAGCGTTTCACCCCAATTACCATCATCAAAATATTGCAAGCGGAAGGCTCTTATACTGAAGAGGTGAATGCTGACAAAGAATACCACAATTCTGATGACGGAAGCTAAAGGTTGGGTCATTCAGACACCCGCTGGACGTCCGAGGGGTCTGTGCAGAGGAGAAGAGAGGACTGGCCGTACTGAGTGAGTTAACAAAAGGCGCAAACACTCTCAATATATATAAATACATTCTCTCTCTCTCTCCATCTTACACCAGCGCGCAGAGTAACAAACAGAAATAATAACACACAGACACGCACACGCAAGCCCGCGTTCACAAACGCATTTGAACACATGTGCGAACATACACAGAAACTCCCTCAACTGCTTTCTCTCTCTTCACACACACATCCAACCCTTCCCCTCTTCTTCCTCTTAAGAGAGAGAGAGAGAGAGGGGGAGAGGAGGGGGAGCGGCAGAAAGAGAGAGAGAGAGAGAGAGAGAGATGGACAGAAAGAGAAAGACTGACAGAGACACACAGAGAGAGAGACAAAGACAGATAGAAACAGCCAACAGAGACAGAGACAGAGAGAAACAGAGTGTGTGTGAGAGTGAAAGAGAGACGAGGAAATATAGAAAAGAGAGAAAGAAAGAGAGAGAGAAGAGAGAGAGAGCGAGACAGAGAAACAGGCAGACACACAGAAAGAGACCGAGACAGAGACAGAAACATGCAGTTTTTTTTCTTCTTACCTATGCAAGTCCCGTCGACTTTCTTAAAACCCTCTGGGCAGACGCAGGCGAACGACCCCGGGTTGTTGCGGCAGATCTGATCGATGGGACACAAGTTGGCGTCCATCTCGCACTCATTGACGTCACTGCTGCACGTGACGTCTGACCAACCAGCGTCGCAGACGCAACCTCTGACCTTGTCGCACGTGCCTCGTCCTCGGCAGTCGCACGTCTGATTACAGCTCTCGCCGAACTGGTTGGCGGGACAGTCTGCACACATTGGGTGGTGGGAAATAGAGTGTGTGTGTGTGTGTGTGTGTGTGTGTGTGTGTGTGTGTGTGTGTGTGTAAGAATGGAATCTCAGTGATGATAAAACACCCCCAGCAAAGTCGTCATCTTGTTAATATCAGTATCATTATTATCATCGCCATCTTCATAGGCATCATCCTCATTGTTATCATCACTGTCGTCGTCATCATCATCACCATCGTCACTACCACTGTTATAATTACAACAGTCAACATCATAACATTATGGTCATTATTATCATAAGTGTTGTCATCATGATCGTCATTATCATGCGACAAGCTTTATCTATTTGTTATTTTGTGCTGATTGAATATTGATATCAACCATGGAGATAATGGCCGGGGAAATCCAAACAAAAAAAGCAACATTATACAATGTCGAAAGAAAATTAACCAACCCTTAGAAACAAGAGAATCAAGTGAATGACAGACAAAGCCTACACTGTACAAAAGAATCAAGGGATCCATATAGACATAGCCTACACTGTACAAAAGAATCAAGGGATCCACAGAGACATAGCCTACACTGAACAAAAGAATCAAGGGATCCACAGAGACATAGCCTACACTGAACAAAAGAATCAAGGGATCCACAGAGACATAGCCTACACTGTACAAAAGAATCAAGGGATCACAGAGACATAGCCTACACTGTACAAAAGAATCAAGTGATCCACAGAGACATAGCCTACACTGTACAAAAGAATCAAGTGATCCACAGAGACATAGCCTACACTGTACAAAAGAATCAAGTGATCCACAGAGACATCGGAACAAAGCATCAGTATGATACATTAATAATGCCCGTCCATCCTCGTTTTGCCAAGTCATCCCATTCACTCCCTCAACTACCACTTTCCCCTCATTCTCTGGACTCATATCACGTTTAGTGGACAAACACTAAAGGAGAAATCACACACACACACACAGCTACTTGGTAAGCCATCAAACAGTTTTCTTGAAAATAGCATTCTTTGTTGATTCCAAATCAGTACTTTATGCTCTAGAATCATTTAACCTTGAAACAAGACCTGACTTAGTTATTGAGGCAAATCATTTGGTACATTGTTTGAGGATTAAAGGTACTGATGTCAGTTTCTGTTGGATGCCTTCTCATGTGGCCATTTATGGCAATGAAACTGCTGATAAAGCAGCTAAAAGAGGAGCACAAGATTCAGAAAAATCGACAAAAATACTTGTCCGAATTTCTGTGAAAGAAGCATACACTCTGTTAGAAAAAACAGCATGGGGTCAATTTCATAAACGATGGAAGACAGAGTCTTCAAAACAGAAAGGGACATTATTCCCCAAACGTATTATTAAAGAAAAAACACTGAATTCTTCAGCTTGCTATACAAGATTAATAACATCTACTTTCTTCCGTATAAAACTTGACGCGCTGAAGACAAAATATAGTAAAAATGTTATATGCATTTGTGGTAAGCAATTCGGCTTGCACCATAGTTTGTTTCCATGTCAGCAGTTACGTATCTTTTTGCCCAAGTATTTCATAGAGAGTAATTATTCTGCAGATGATTTTGGGGAAGTTATTTCTAACGAGGTTCATTTAGTAGAACTTTCAAAGGCATTAGTTCATAGCCCTATTTCTACATTCCTTTAATGTACTTCATAATCATGTTACTGGTTTTTGTTATTATCATCATTATTGAATTGTTACTGTTAGAGCTAATTTCATGTTAGTTATGCATTTCTTAATAGTTTTCTACCTTTTCTGTTTATTCTTACTTCTCTTCCCCCCCACCCACCCCCCCTTTTTTTTATAAAAATCGTCTAATATCACTAATTGTGAAAAGACGCTAAACTAAAGAACGAACGCACACACACACACCTCATGCACACACAGTAACCAAAGCGTCATTCCTGCAAAAGATCACCCAGACATCACTGTAGGCCGACTTTTCAGTGGCAGCAAGTGAAACATTTCGGTTCTCGTGAGCATCAGAGAGTCTCAGACGTAACAGCACAGGACACGCACCTTTACAACTGACTTTGTCGGCATCCAGGTAGAAGCCGCTGTAGCAGGAGCAGACATAGCTGCCGTTGTTGTTGTCACACTTCTGGGAACACTGGTTCAGCTTACACTCGTCAATGTCTTCAACACACAACACACAGGGTATGACAACACAGGCTATATAACAACACACAGGGTATGACAACACAGGCTATATAACAACACACAGGGTATGACAACACAGGCTATATAACAACACACAGGGTATGACAACACAGGCTATATAACACACAGGGTATGACAACACAGGCTATATAACAACACACAGGGTATGACAACACAGGCTATATAACAACACACAGGGTATGACAACACCGGCTATATAACAACACACAGGGTATGACAACACAGGCTATATATCAACACACAGGGTATGACAACACAGGCTATATAACAACACACAGGGTATGACAACACAGGCTATATAACAACACACAGGGTATGACAACACAGGCTATATAACAACACACAGGGTATGACAACACAAGCTATATAACAACACACAGGGTATGACAACACAGGCTATATAACAACACACAGGGTATGACAACACAGGCTATATATCAACACACAGGGTATGACAACACAGGCTATATAACAACACACAGGGTATGACAACACAGGCTATATAACAACACACAGGGTATGACAATACAGGCTATATAACACCACACCGGGTATGACAACACAGGCTATATAACAACACACAGGGTATGACAACACAAGCTACATAACAACACACAGGGTATGACAACACGGGCTATATAACAACACACAGGGTATGACAACACCGGCTATATAACAACACACTGGGTATGACAACACAGGCTATATAACAACACACAGGGTATGACAACACAGGCTATATAACGACACACAGGGTATGACAACACAGGCTATATAACACACAGGGTATGACAACACAGGCTATATAACAACACACAGGGTATGACAACACAGGCTATATAACAACACACAGGGTATGACAACACAGGCTATATAACAACACACAGGGTATGACAACACAGGCTATATAACAACACACAGGGTATGACAACACAGGCTATATAACACCACACCGGGTATGACAACACAGGCTATATAACAACACACAGGGTATGACAACACAGGCTATATAACAACACACAGGGTATGACAACACAGGCTATATAATAAAGGGTGTATCAAGTACATGGTACTGTGGATATTGTGACGACTGGGACACGTGATATTTTTAACAAGATACCATGTGCTGTCTGAGGATGGAGCCCTCAGTTTCAGTTTCTTAAGGAGGCACCACTGCTTTCGGACTTCTTTTCTTCTTCTGCGTTTGTGGGCTGCAACTCCCACGTTCACTCGTATATACGCGAGTGGGCTTTTATGTGTATGACCGTTTTTACCCCGCCATATAGGCAGCCATACTCCGCTTTCGGGAAACGTGCATGCTGGGTATGCTCTTGTTTCCATAACCCACCGAACGCTGACATGGATTACAGGATCTTTAATATGCGTATTTGATCTTCTGCTTGCATATACACACGAAGGGGGTTCAGGCACTAGCAGGTCTGCACATGTTGACCTGGGGGATTGTAAAAATCTCCACCCTTCACCCACCACATGCCGTCACCGTGATTCGAACCCGGGACCCTCAGATTGACAGTCCAATGCTCTAACCACTCGGCTATTGCACCCGTCTACCAACACTACGACCCAACCCGCTAGTCAGGCCTTGGGTGACATTTTCATATATTCGTGTCCCCATCAGAGTGGATGTCTTCTCCAGAACTTTGCCAGTGGACAGCATGTATGTTGCCATGGGTTCTTTTTTCAGTTCGGCAAGTGCGTGCTGCACACGGGACCTCGGTTTATCGTCTCATCCGAATGACTAGATGCTTTGGCAGACAACACTTTTGTCACCATGAGTGTGCCAAGTGCATGCCTCCATTTATCGTCTAATCCAATGACGCCCTGTTTGAGATATATATATATATATATATATATACATGCCCCTTCACTGCTTTGGACAAAACAGTTTGAAATAATCAAAACGCTTGAGAATGCATCTATATGATATTCCAAATGTTTTGATAACAATGGAGAGAGAGAGAGAGAGAGAACGAAACGAAACGAATTTTATTTAAACAGGTTAGTGGAAGAAGCATTACTACTTTAAAAAAAATTTGTTTTTTTTATTATACATCCAGCCAAGCCCTCTGCCGTGGGCTAAACAACAACAAACAAAAACAACAAATTCTGAAAAAAAAAACCCCATGAAAATTGTCATCCACAGGCCACATTCCATGCACAGGAAGAGAAAAGAAGCGAGAGAGAGGGAGAGAGAGGGACAGACAGACAGACAGACACACAAAGGACAGACAACACATACCTTCACAGCTGATTTGATCCGAAGCCACAGTAAATCCTGACGGACATGCACACTGGTAGGATCCGGTTTCGTTGCTGCAGGCGTAACTGCAGTTGAGCGGGGCACAGGGATTGGTGGCTGAGGTACAAAACACAATGAAATAAAATCAAAACGAGGCTAGAAGTGGTCAATGGTGACACAGATCTGACCACTGTTTCTCTTCTGCTTCAGTATCTTTCACTCAGGGGATGATCTACTTTAACAATTTTCATGCATTGTGGAATTGATGCTATTGATAGAGGGCATAACCCATTTTCAGTGTTTTTAAAATTATTTTATTATCTTTTTAAAACTCCGTTAATTCGGTTATTTCCCATAAGTTTTCGATATAGATTCTTCTTCTTCGTGGGCTGCAATTCCCACGTTGACTCATATGTACACGAGTGGGCATTTACCTGTATGACCGTTCTTAACCCGCCATGTAGGCAGCCATACTCCGTTTTCAGGGGTGTGCATGCAGGGTATGTTCTTGTTTTCATAACCCACCAAACGCTGACATGGATTACAGGATCTTTAACGTGCGTATTTGATCTTCTGCTTGTGTATACACACGAAGGGGGTTCAGGCACTAGCGGGTCCACGGCACATATGTTGACCTGGGAGATCGGAAAAATTCCAACCCTTAATCCACTAGGCGCAGTTACCGAGTTTCGAACCCGGGGCCGTCAGATTGAAAATCCAATGCTTTAACCACTCAGCTATTGTGCCCGTCTGCTATAGATTCCATTGCCACATTCACATGTGGCCAGATTTCAGGAAAACTGACGCGTCCCCTCAGTCTGTGCCAAAATATGAAAAAAATATGAAGAAAAAATGCTACTGGAACAGGACTGAACCATTCATGTTAAGCTTGGAAGCAAGAAAACTTACCACAGGGCTAAAATCCAACTAACGACTAACACCCAAAATTGATATTCAAACTTATGTTTTTGTTTTTTGTTTGTTGTTAGTGCGATAAATTGATTACTGTATGATTTACTCAAAATACATCATGTTATTTTGACATATACGTATTATCTAAGAATTTGTTCTTAAGTTCCAATTGCAAGGAGACTGACGTTGCCATCACCTCAGACACACCCAACATATTGCAGTTTTTTTCCACATCTGCGCACACCAGTGTATATTACCGAAAATGAGAGGTGCCGTTGATTCAATTTGAAAAAAAAAGAAGAAAAGAATGTGTAGACAGACAGACGGACAAAACTAACTCCCCAATTTAGTAAACAGGAAAAAACAAGGAGAGAGGAAATGGTGAACGAACAACCAACAGACGAACAAAAACGATGAAACGGAGAGTGAAGAGAGAGAAGAGTGAGAGAGACACTGGGGACAGCAAGAAAGATAAAGAACAGGGGAATACACTGACTCTGTCTACAGGGTGGGGCCGAGTAAGGCTCTTGCTTTCTGAGATGGAACAATTCTGTTTGGTTTTATATCTGCATTTAATTGTCTCACTGGAAAATCTTATTCAACAAATCAACTTCTGGCTTTCTTAACCCGGAGAGCGCGATGAGCCACGATCGTGGCTTTCCCGGTAAAGTGCAATGGGCCACGATCGTGGCTCTGTTTACATAAGGTCCGACATTGTACGGCTATGCTCGGCAGCCTTCGTAAAACTGCCTCGTTCTGGTGTTACTGCCTCCCTGCTTGTGTTTGCACAAACTTTGACCGAGTTTATAAGTCCAGATCTTCGTATTTTTTGTAAACAATGAGTGACACTGAAGTTGACAAAGCTCAGGAAATGAGTGACCTTGTCACTAGTGATGATTCATTTGCTGACAGGGATTCTGGTGAAAACGGCTTTGTTATTTTGACACTTGGGCATGCTGGCTTGCTTGTTGTTCATTCAGTTTTGTGTCTCCAGCCACAAAAACTGGGGGGTGGGTGATGGGGGTGGGGAGGGGTGGTAAAGTGGGTTAGGCATGGGTTTATTGCGATTTCTTGACCAAATCAAGCTAGAAAACTGGAAATTATTTTGATTTAAAGCATTCTTGCTGCTTTTGAAAGCAACATGAGCTAAAAGAAAACATTTATTTCTGTTTTTGCCTGTGATTGCATAAAGTATTGTAGATGTGCGCGTGCGTGGCGTCGGTGGGTGTGTCTCAAACAAATAATACAGTGCTTATAATTTCATTGTTTCAGTTATATTCATTTCATGATTCTGCAGCCAGAACATTTTCTGCACAGTTTAATGCCAATTTTGAGATTTTGACTCTGTAAAAGATGTGAAAATACCTATAAACATTGTGGTTGACGTTTTTGGAAAACAAGTTTGCAAAATTTGTTGTTTATATCCTGTGGAATATCTCCAACAACTTACAAGGTACAGCCTTTTTCTTACTTTTATCTGATTCTTCATTCACTCTACTTTCCAAAAATGTATAGGTTTACCTATTTATTCTTACTGATAAGCATACAAATGCCCCAAATCAGAGCACAGGTAGCGGAGGCAAACTATCCCTTTAAGCATGATTTCTGTAAGTATGTTTTATTATATCCAGCACTTTGAGGGTTAACCAGACCACAGTATTGATTCAAATAAAAAAAAAATATCAATTTCAAAAATCAAAATTAAACACTAAAACAACAGAGACACATTTTGGACCAACACAAGCGTCATCCCATCCCAGCTATAACTCAAAGCTGCCGCAGATTTATTGAGAAGGGGTAGCAGAATTTCGGAAGTTTACGGGCTAGACCAGGGACAATTTTGGGTGTAGATTTAAACAAGGGTAATTGGGCAAGGTCGGAGGGGGGCGAGGTTAAGGAGAGAACACAGATGTGGCAATCAGCGCAGTCTAAGAACAAAGAACGGCCGCTGAAAATAACACATAACACAATGCATACTAACAATGCTAAGCAACACTCTCCTCCTTTCTCTGCAAGGGCCATTATATAAACAAAGAAAGAAAAAAAGCTCTTCCACCGGAATAGGCCTAAAACTGTACATATCTATCAACTTAAGCCTACTATTAGTCTACTCATTCAGTGTTAGGAATATTGGACTAAATTATGAACCCTAATCACACACACATTATTAGCATTATTTAAATGCCCTTTCAACAAGACAGCCTACTAAATATTCTAGAAAACCACAATTGGCTCTACCCAAATTTCAATATGGCTGCCCGTGCCAAAAAGTACATGGTAAACTAGATCCAATTCTATCTTAGTCTAGTCCAAGTCATGGCTTAGTCAGTGACAACATATAAGCTTACCTTTTAGCATAATTAACTTATAATAATCTTAATGTAACTTACTAACCTTGAATTAAAAAAAAAAATTTTATGCCAACTTGTTTCCACAGATTGACATGTGCTTGAGTACTGCCTGCCTCTTCTCAGCCCGTCAAAAAAAGATACTCTCTGACTCAAGAAAACAGGAAGTGAGGTAATCGGACTTGGTTTTCCTTTTCTAAAACAATTTCCAGCCTACAAAAATAATTACTTCTAATAACTTTCTCCACAAGATTTTTTTTTTTTTAGACAAAGAATAAGTTAGTAAGCCAGGACACAATTAATATTCATTAGGATTCACTTCATAACATTCTCTTTACAAACAACTCTCCAAGGGAAAACAACTTATCAAAAGACTAAAACTGTGGTTGCCTCCCTTCGACTGTGCTTTTGTAGACCTGTCTGTCATGCTGTCTACAAATGAAAGAAAAGACCTCATTCTTGTGAATTCAGCATCCACTCTAAAATACGAATACGCAATAAACAAAACACGCTGATGGTGTAAGTGTCATTTTATGTGTTCCGTCCAGAATTTGCATTTTTTTTTCCTTTTAACTGCGAACCAGAAAAACGTTGTTGTGCCGTTCACCCAGACAAGCGTTCATGCAACTTGGCCGTTCTTAGGACAGCCCAAAATATTTTCTGGATCCGGAGCCTCAACGAAATAAACACTTCATGACCCGTAAAATACGGATATGCTTGAAAAGATTTTTTTTCTCCCCAAATTTGGCATTGTCAGACAAAACATTTCCAGAGAAATTGAATTTGTTTATGTTTTAACACACACACACACACACACACCAGAAACTCCGGTTATATACACGGGTTATAAAATACTTTGCAAAAATGAATCAAAAAGTGTTGGTTTGTTTTCATGATATGGGTCATTTCGCTAACATTATTATTTTTTTTTTTATGCCTAACACTTGATAAGAAAGATGGGCAAAAGACTGCATGTAATTTCTCACACACCTTCTCTGCAAAACAATAGAATGGTCTTCCAGAATGGGTTGCAGAATTCAAAACACTTATATAGAAAATGATATTTTGTCCAAACTGCTCAGTGACACGTCAACCAAACCCTGCGTCATTGTCATCATGATGTCACAATGGAATTTTTAAAAATTTCGTCACATGACAGAGACTGAAACTTTGCTGTGACTTTAATCCCACACTTTCACTGTTCTAGACTTCCATGCAACTCCCAGTCTTTGTGGTGCCGAAGTAAGTGAATCGTATTTCCGTACATAATTCCCCAAAACCGCCCACCCATAACTCAGAATAGTAACGATCACTGTTGATAAACGAAATCAAACTGTGCCTATACTGATGGTGGAGCTACTATGGCCTGTTTCTAGCCGTAAGCCTAATTCAAACATCGCCGTCAGCGACTGATAAGACACAGACACCCGGAGACAGACCAAACAGAAAGAGAGGGAGAGAGTGAGACAGACAGACAGACATCGAGAGACAGACAGATGGACAGTGAGAGACAGATAGACAGTGAGAAACAGACATACAGATAGTGAGAGACAGCTGAGCAGTGAGAGACAGACATACAGACAGACAGTGAGAGACAGACACAGAGAAAGACAGTGAGAGACAGATGGACAGTGAGAGACAGACATACAGACAGTGAGAGACAGATGGACAGTGAGAGACAGACACAGAGAAAGACAGTGAGAGACAGATGGACAGTGAGAGACAGACACAGAGAAAGACAGTGAGAGACAGATGGACAGTGAGAGACAGACATACAGACAGTGAGAGACAGATGGACAGTGAGAGACAGACATACAGACAGTGAGAGACAGATGGACAGTGAGAGACAGACACAGAGAAAGACAGTGAGAGACAGACACAGAGAAAGACAGTGAGAGACAGATGGACAGTGAGAGACAGAGACAGACACTGAGAGACAGACACAGAGACAGACTGACAGACAGAGACTGGGACAGTGAGAAACAGAGAAACAGACAGACACAGACACTGAGACAGGGACTGACAGAGACAGACACTGACAGGCAGACACAGACAGAGACACACTGACAGACACAGACAGAAACAGACACAGACACTGAGACAGGGACTGACAGAGACAGACACTGACAGGCAGACACAGACAGACAAACACTGACAGACAGACACAGACAGAGAAACAGACAGACACAGAGACTGACACAGACAGACACTCACAGACACAGACACTGGAAGGCAGACAGACACAGAGAGAAACATACAGACACTGACAGAAACATACACTGACAGACAGACGCAGACAGACAGACACAGACAGAGAAACAGACAGACACAGACACTGAGAGGCAGACAGACACAGAGACTGACACTGACAGACACAGACAGACAGACACTGACAGACCCTGACAGACAGACCCTGACAGACAGACCCTGACAGACACAGACAGACACTGACAGACAGTCACTGACAGACACAGGCAGACAGACACAGACACAGGCAGACACTGACAGACAGACAGACACTGACAGGCAGACATAGACAGACACTGACAGACACAGACACTGACAGACACTGACAGACACAGGCAGACACTGACAGACACAGGCAGACAGACACAGACACTGACAGACAGACACTGACAGACACAGGCAGACACTGACAGACACAGACAGACACTGACAGACAGACACTGACAGACACAGGCAGACACTGACAGACAGACACAGGCAGACACTGACAGACAGACACAGGCAGACACTGACAGACACAGACACTGACAGACAGACACAGGCAGACACTGACAGACAGACACAGGCAGACAGACACAGACAGACACTGACAGACAGACACTGACAGACACAGGCAGACACTGACAGACACAGACACTGACAGACAGACACTGACAGACACAGGCAGACAGACACTGACAGACAGACACTGACAGACAGACACAGGCAGACACTGACAGACAGACACAGGCAGACACTGACAGACAGACACTGGCAGACAGACACAGACAGACACTGACAGACAGACACTGACAGACACTGACAGGCAGATACTGACAGACAGACACTGACAGACACAGGCAGACACTGACAGACACAGACACTGACAGACACAGGCTGACACTGACAGACAGACACTGACAGACACAGACAGACACAGGCAGACACTGACAGACACAGGCAGACACTGACAGACAGGCAGACACTGACAGACAGACACTGACAGACAGACACAGACAGACAGAGACAGACACTGACAGACAGACACAGACAGACACAGGCAGACACTGAGAGACAGACACAGGCAGACACTGAGAGACAGACACTGACAGACACAGACACTGACAGACAGACACTGACAGACACAGGCAGACACTGACAGACACAGACAGACAGACACTGACAGACAGACACTGACAGACAGACACAGACAGACACTGACAGACAGACACTGACAGACAGACAGACACAGACTGACAGAGACAGACACTGACAGACAGACACAGATGCTGACAGACAGACACTGACAGACAGACAGACACAGACTGACAGAGACAGACACTCACAGGCAAACAGACAGAAAAAAAACTGACAGGCTGACACAGACAGAGAAACAGACAGACACAGAGAGACAGACAGAGACAGAGACAAAGAGACAGAGCGAAGGGAGACAAGACGCACCTGTTTCATCTTGGACGCACTGCTTGGGGTCAGTGGCGCTGAGGCTGAAGCCGGAGAAACAGCCACACGTGAAGCCACCGTCCACGTTGATGCACTGTTGTTCGCAGTCATGGGTGTTGGCCTGGCACTCGTCAATATCTGGGGAGGGGAGGGAAGGGGCCGAGTGGTTAAGACGCTTACGTGGCGTTACAGTTTTGTATATGCTTGTGTTGGCAAGGATTTGGCACTATATATAGGGGGTGGGGGGTGGGGGGTGGGGGGGGGGGGGGAACATGTGCATGTGGCTGGGATGGGCATGGTGTAATAATTGTGTCCGAGAATTTGTGTTCAGTGGTGTGTGTGTGTGTGTGTGTGTGTGTGTGTGTGTGTGTGTGTGTGTGTGTGTGTGTGTGTGTGTGTCTCTTTATCCCAATATTCTTGTATATGTATATATATTTATGCATTTTGTTATTATTGTTGCTCTTCATCTGCTTTCTTCTCTCTCTCTCTCTCTCTCTCTCTCTTTCTCTCTCTCCTATTTTTTTCTTTTTTTTCCTTCTTTTTAATTCTTATTTATTTATTTATTTATTATTATTTATTATTATTTTCATTGATGGCTTGATGTAAAAAAGCAATTGTTCCTTATTCAATTTACCATCATGAAATAAAATCTTGACTTACAGTGTCAGTGAAGGCCACTCTCTCTTATCTCTCTCTTTTTTCCTCTCTTTATATCTTCTCTCTCTCTCTCCATCCCCCCCTCCCTTCTCTCTTGTGTCGCTCTCTTTTCTTTTCTCTCTTTCTCTCCTCTCTCTCTCTCAATCCTCTATCTCTCTTCTCTCTCCCTCTGTTCTCTCTTTCTCTCTCTCCTCTTTCTTCTCCCTCTCTCTCTCTCCTCTCTTTCCCTTTGTCTCTCCCTCTCTCTTCTCTCTCTCTTCTCCATGTCTCTTCTCTCCATTTCTCTCTCTCCTCTCTCTCTCCTCTCTCTCTTCTCTCCCATTCTCTTCTCCCTTTCTCCTCTCTCTTCTCTCTCTCTTCTCCATGTCTCTTCTCTCCATTTCTCTCTCTCCTCTCTCTCTTCTATCCCTCTCTCTCTCCTCTCTCTCTCTTCTCTCCCTCTCTCTCTTCTCCCTTCTCTCTCTCTCTCTTCTCTCCCTCTCTCTTCTCTCCCTTTCTCTCCCCTCTCTCTTCTCCCTCTCTCCTCTCTCTTCTCCCTTCTCTCTCTCTCCTCTCTCTTCTCTCCCTCTCTCTTCTCCCTGTCTCTTCTCTCCCTTTCTCTCTCTCTCCTCTCTCTCTTCTCTCCCTCTTCTCTCTCTCTTCTCCCTGTCTCTTCTCTCCCTCTTCTCCTCTCTCTCTCCTCTCTCTTCTCTCCCTCTCTCCTCTCTCTTCTCTCCTCTCTCTCCCTCTCTTCTCTCCCTCTTCTCTCCCATTCTCTTCTCCCTCTCTCATCTCTCTCTTCTCTCCCTCTGTCTCTCTTCTCTCCCTCTCTCTTCTCCCTGTCTCTTCTCTCTCTCTCTCTCTCCTCTCTGTCTTCTCTCCCTCTCTCTTCTGTTCCTCTATCCTCTCTCATCTCTCCCTTTCTTTCTCTCCAGACCTCAGTCCCTATCTCTCCCTCTGCCAGCCACCCCGCCCACATCCTCCTTCCACCTCTGTCTTCACCTCAGCTACATCCTTGACCTAAGCCCCCCCCTCACCCCCCCCCCCCCCCGGCATGTCATTTCTCTCAGTGTTTCCCTCCTGCCCTCAACCCCATAGTCACACAGCCCCTCAGTCACACAGCCCAGCCCTACAGTCACACAGCCCTACAGTCACACAGTCACACAGCCCCACAGTCACACAGTCCCTCAGTCACACAGCCCCACAGTCACACAGCCCCTCAGTCACACACAGCCCCTCAGTCACATAGCCCCACAGTCACACAGCCCCACAGTCACACAGCCCCACAGTCACACAGCCCCACAGTCACACAGCCCCACAGTCACACAGCCCCACAGTCACATAGCCCCACAGTCACACAGCCCCACAGTCACACAGCCCCACAGTCACACAGCCCCTGAGTCTCAGTCACACAGCCCCTCAGTCACACACAGCCCCTCAGTCACACACAGCCCCACAGTCACACAGCCCCACAGTCACACAGCCCCACAGTCACACAGCCCCTCAGTCACACAGCCCCTCAGTCACACACAGCCCCTCAGTCACATAGCCCCACAGTCACATAGCCCCACAGTCACACAGCCCCTCAGTCACACAGCCCCTCAGTCACACAGCCCCACAGTCACACAGCCCCTCAGTCACACAGCCCCACAGTCACACAGCCCCTCAGTCACACAGTCACACAGCCCCTCAGTCACACAGCCCCACAGTCACACAGCCCCTCAGTCACACAGCCCCACAGTCACACAGCCCCTCAGTCACACAGCCCCTTAGTCACACAGTCACACAGCCCCTCAGTCACACAGCCCCACAGTCACACAGCCCCTTAGTCACACAGTCACACAGCCCCACAGTCACACAGCCCCTTAGTCACACAGTCACACAGCCCCTCAGTCACACAGCCCCTTAGTCACACAGTCACACAGCCCCACAGTCACACAGCCCCACAGTCACACAGCCCCCAGCCCCACAGTCACACAGCCCCACAGTCACACAGCCCCACAGTCACACAGCCCCTCAGTCACACAGTCACACAGCCCCTCAGTCACACAGCCCCTCAGTCACACAGCCCCTCAGTCACACAGTCACACAGCCCCTCAGTCACACAGCCCCACAGTCACACAGCCCCTTAGTCACACAGTCACACAGCCCCACAGTCACACAGCCCCTTAGTCACACAGTCACACAGCCCCTCAGTCACACAGCCCCTTAGTCACACAGTCACACAGCCCCACAGTCACACAGCCCCACAGTCACACAGCCCCACAGTCACACAGCCCCACAGCCTCTCAGTCACACGGTCCCTCAGTCACACAGCCCCTCAGTCACACAGCCCCACAGTCACACAGCCCCACAGTCACACAGCCCCTCAGTCACACAACCCCTCAGTCACACAATCCCACAGTCACACAGCCCTCAGTCACACAATCCCACAGTCACACAATCCCACAGTCACACAGCCCCACAGTCACACAGCCCCTCAGTCACACAATCCCACAGTCACACAGCCCCTCAGTCACACAGCCCCTCAGTCACACAATCCCACAGTCACACAGCCCCTCAGTCAAACAGCCCCTCAGTCACACAGCCCCTCAGTTACAGTCACACAGCCCCACAGTCACACAGCCCCTCAGTCACACAGCCCCTCAGTCACACAATCCCACAGTCACACAGCCCCTCAGTCAAACAGCCCCTCAGTCGCACAGCCCCTCAGTTACAGTCAGACAGCCCCACAGTCACACAGCCCCTCAGTCACACAGCCCCACAGTCACACAATCCCACAGTCACACAGCCCCACAGTCACACAGCCCCACAGTCACACAGCCCCTCAGTTACAGTCACACAGCCCCACAGTCACACAGCCCCTCAGTCACACAGCCCCTCAGTCACACAGCCCCTCAGTCACACAGCCCCACAGTCACACAGCCCCACAGTCACACAGCCCCTCAGTCACACAGCCCCTCAGTCACACAGCCCCACAGTCACACAGCCCCTCAGTCACACAGCCCCTCAGTCACAATCCCACAGTCACACAGTCACACAGCCCCACAGTCACACAGCCCCACAGTCACACAGCCCCTCAGTCACACAGCCCCTCAGTCACACAGCCCCTCAGTCACACAGTCCCTCAGTCACACAGCCCCACAGTCACACAGCCCCTCAGTCACACAGCCCCACAGCCCCTCAGTCACACAGCCCCTCAGTCACACAGCCCCACTGTCACACAGCCCCTCAGTCACAGTCACGAGCAGGGTACCCACCCAGGCAGCTGCTAACGTTGTCAGAGTCCACGCGGTACCCGGAGCGACACGAGCACGTGTAGGAGCCCACGATGTTGGTGCACACTTGCTGGCACGGCGTCTGCAAGCACTCGTTCACGTCTGGAAACGACAACAACAACAACAACAACAACAACAAAGAGGTCAAAACATATCAGTACATAGGGACCCAGCCAACAGCACTGAGCAAAACAGTGCAGGGTAGTAATCAGCAGGGCAGGGCAGGGCAGGATAGGGAAGGGCAGTATAAGGCAGTATAGGGCAGGATAGCAAGATAGGGCAGGGCAGTACAGGGCAGGATAGGGAAGGGCAGTATAAGGCAGTATAGGGCAGGATAGCAAGATAGGGCAGGGCAGTACAGGGCAGGATAGGGAAGGGCAGGATAGCGCAGGGCAAGGCAGTATAGGGCAGGGCAGGGCAGGGCAGGGCAGGGCAGGGCAGGATAGGGCATGGCATGGCAGTATAGGGCAGGGCAGGGCAGTGCAGGGCAGGGCATGGCAGTATAGGGCAGGGCAGGATAGGGCAGGGCAGGACAGAAGTATTTATGTCTGTCTGTGTCAGTGTGTGTGCACGCGCGTGTGTATGTGTGTGTGTGTGCATATGTGTATGTGTGTGAGTGTTTGTGCGTGCGCGTGTTTAGTTTGTATTTGTTTTTGTGTGTGTTAAACTGTGTGTGTGTTTTATGTCTGTATGCATGTCTGTATCTGCTGAAAAAAGCACTTAATTGTGTCAGTTCAGTTTTTGTTCTTTCTTTGGTTCCACGATGGTTCGTAGCTATGTGCATTTATCTTTTTTTCTTTTCCTTTGAAGAAATACCTTTATTGAGGAGGTATGTATGTAAATGAATGTGTTTCCTTTTCACATTGTATTGGATTTTCTTACATCGGGAATGCAAATGTGCTTCATTTGAAATATAAAACTGGAAGAACATGACGTTGGTTGAAGTAATGAAATCATGATTCCTAAAAGCTTGAGAAAAGCAATAACACAGTGGGGAGTAGTTTGAATGCCTTGGATGTTTTCTTTGTGAAACCAAAGCACTGGCCCAACACACGGCTTTATTCACAGATTGACATGTACTTACAGTTGGGCCAACAGCCAAGTGAGAGCTGTATGATCAATGTTTTCTCCACAGCAATGGGAAGCCACAGCTTAGTCTTTCGTGAAGGACTACGTCTGAATAAGGAGGCAAGATTGTACAGTCTTAACCCACTCACTACGGCCAGTCCTCTCTTCTCCTCTACACAGACCCCTCGGGTGTCCAGTGGGTGTCTCAATGACCCAACCTTTAGCTTCCGTCGTCAGAATTGTGGTAGTCTTTGTCAACATTCACCTCTTCAGTATAAGAGCCTTCCGCTTGCAATATTTTGATGGTGGTAATTGGGGTGAAACGCTGTTAACGTCGTCTCTTTCGCCGTTCGTATGGAGAGAGTTAATGCTACAGCTATGGGAGCTAGTTGGCCTTTGGGAACCACCCGACGCCGACTGTCCTAAAACCCTCTTGGCCGAGAGAGTGGGGATGTAACTTGGGCAAGACACTCTCCACTGTGATCAAATTCTGACCCAGATTGTCGGGACAGCAGTTGCCTCCTCTGCTGTTCAGGTGGTCATAGTCGGACACGACTATCAGTTTCAGTTTCAGTAGCTACACCACATCTGCCAAGCAGATGCCTGACCAGCAGCGTAACCCAACGTGCTTAGTCAGGCCTTGAGAAAAAAAAACATAAAAAAGAACTACTACTACTAGTAATAATGATATGTATAAGGCGCAAAAACTTGATGAAGTCAAATATAATTAATAAAATAAAATAAAATAAATAAATATATAAATAAATATATAAATAACTAACTAAATAATAATAATTTTAAAAATAACTAAATAGTAATAATAATAATAATAATAATAATAATAATAATAAAATAAATAAATAAATACAGCAATGATGATAAATAGGCAAATGTCACAACCCATAAGGGGTTGCCCATGAACCCCCCGCACCTTCCCAGACTAACTAACACCCCGACAACACAAAACACAGAGACATAGATAAATCAGCTCAATTCTTTACTGTTGTACATTTTGAATACCCTGGTCCAGACACACAAATTGAAACACTTAACTACAGCAACACTCTTTAGTTACATCATAGCAGCTTGATCAAGACACAGTAAGCCCTAATAACAGCAGCACAGATCTACGCAAAAAGAAAGAAAAAAAAAGTCAGTTCACTTGAACCTAAATCGAGTTCATCTGTTGAAGGACAGCATCACTGACCTGGCTTTCGACGTACGCCCGCAGAAACGGAGAGGGTGGAAACGGGAGGAGGGACTGTGGGCGAGGGCGTTGGGAAATATGGGGGGTCGGGGAAAGGAGTGGGAGTGAGGGAGTTTGGAACAGACAGGGGTGAAGTGGAATGACGAAAAAGTGAATCCTGGAGTCCCGTTGGGGTGGCAGTCAGGGAGAACCAACAGGAAGAAATCACAGGGAACAAATCTGTCACCAGGCAGGAATCAGGCTCACCACTGGCCCAGGGGACAAACACGAAACACAGATCCACACAGAGGCAGAAGGGGGTCACACCAGAACCGAACCCCACGACTGTCCGAGAGGGCACCCAACAGCTCACTTGCTGGAACGGCGACCCTTCTCCTTCCAAAGCCCGGCACCAAAGGCAAAGCAAAACCTTTCTTTCCAAACGATGTTAACTCCGAACTCATCTCAAGAGTTCAGAGCGAGGACTAAGGACGTGTCAGACACACATCACAACAAATTCACGTGCATCAGTTCGGAACAGAACTGAGCACACAAGAGAACGCTAGAGCGCAAAGGGGGAGAGAGAAGGAGGGAGAAAGGGAGAGGGGAAAGGGAGAGGAGGGAAAGGGAGAGGAAGGGGAGAAGAGGGGAGAGGAGACGAACACACGCACAAATGAATGCCACGAGCCGTGACAGCAAATAAATGTGAAAAAAAAATCAGACACACATTCACACATACACACACACATGCACAACAGATATGCACCAAACATGCAGTTTCACAGAATATGAAAGCCCAGTCAAATGCACGTAAATGTACATGAGCCCCAACACACACACACACACACACATACATCATGCAAGCTACTGACCTTGGCAAGCGATGCCATCGTCCCCCTCCACTTTGGTGTAGCCGCCTGGACAGTCAGAGCACGTGTAGCCAAGGCTCGCGTTCCCCGCAGCCTTGTGTTGTTCAATGGTCAGGTCGGTGCAATTGGTCAGCCGAGGGCAAGGGTCACCCTCGCAGGCGTCCAGATTACTGTCGCAGTTTTCCCCTGCAAACATCCGATTGACAAAACTGTGTACATGTTGACTGACACGGGCACGTAAACGCGTGCGCGTGCGTGCTCACACACACACACACACACACACTGACACACACGCACACACACATACGCATGCACCCACACGCATGCACGCACGCACGCACACACACACACACTCGCTGGTTTCTCTTTTTATCTCCTCTTCTTTCACAGAGTTTTGCAAGTTCATCTCTCTCTCTCTCTCTTCACACACGCACACACACGCGCACACACACACACACACACACACACACACGTCTAAACAGCTTTCTCTTAACACACACACACACACACACACTATATAAAATTCCATCTATCTATATATATACTAGTATACACAGCCCTCTCTTACAAGACACACACACACACACACACACACACACACACACACACTGAGCCTCTCCCTCTCTCCCTCCTTCATTCAGTCCTTCACCTGTGTAGAACGGTTCGCATATGCACGTGTCGTACAGAAAATACTCGTCCTCAGTGGGTATGAGGTTGTCAGTGTTGCACGTGTCTTTGCCGACACAGCTGCACTGGCCTCGACCTTCCAAACAGTCGCACAAGACGATTTGCACGCGGAAAGATGGGGACGCTGCTCCCTTGCTGTCAACCGCGGCAACTCTGCAAGTTCAAATGCATCATAAGAAATAGTGGCACCGTGTCTTCCATGACTGAATATTTCAATCGCCAATTCATTAACAAAAAGCGGATATAATATTGGACTGCATGCATCACCTTGCTTTACTCCTGTTGCACATTTAATATAATGTGTTAAGGCAGCACCACATCTAACTTATATTTTACATTATCATTCATATTCTGAATACACACGTACAGTCTACCTCTACCCATTTTTTTTTTAACAAAATAGGCCAAAGTAAATTCCTGTTCACAGAATCAAAAGCCTTTTGAAAGTCAATGAAGGCTTCGTATAATTTACCATTTCAAGAAAATTGTCATTGTACCAATGCTAACAGAGCAAACATCTGATTTATTGTTGAACAACCCTGTTTAAAACCAGCTTGATATTCACCAGAGAGAGAGGAAAGGAGGGGAGAGAGAGAAAGAAGGAAGGAAGGATGTGTGTGGGGGGGCGGGGGAGATAGAGTGGGGGAAGGAAGGAGAAACAGAGTGGGGGGAGAGGGAGGGCAAGAGAGAGTGCGGGCAGAGGGAAGGGAGAGAGAGGAGGGGGTGGGGGGGAGGAGAGACAGAGAAAGAGTGGGAGACTGAGAGGGAGAAGACGGGACAAGGAGTAGAGAGGGTGAGGGTGAGGGCAGGAGGGAGAGAGAGGGGAAGGGAGGGGAAGAGACAGGGAGAGAGGGATGGAAGGAGCGAGAGAAAGAGAGGGAGAGGGAGAGAGGAAAGTGTGAGAGAGATAGAGTGGGGAGACAGAGATAGAGGGGAAAGATGAGAGGGAGGGGGAGAGGGAAGGATATATATATATATCCATAGAGAGAGGGCGAGTGAGAGGGGTAGAAAGAGGGGGAAGAGGAGAGAGAGAAAGAGAGAAGGGGGGGAGGAGGGAGGGAGAGAGAGGGCGGAAAGGGAAGGAGGGAGAGAGAGAGAGGTGGGGGGGTGGAGGAAGGCGGGGAGAGAGAGATAGAGGGAAAGAGAGAGAGAGAGGAGGGGGGAAGGAGGGAAAGAGAGAGAGTGAGAGAGAGGAGACTCACAAAATCTTGGCGACAGAAAGAGGAAGTGACAGAGAAATATTCTCAGAAACACACACACACACACACACACACACACACACACACACACACAAACAGCTACACTCACTCAATGCCAGACACAGTCTTATTGGTAACATTCCAGGTGGCGGTCTGCGAGACATTGTCGAATGTGAATCCCGCTGCAGGCTCCCGCAGAACCGAGTACGTCAATGCGTCGTCCGAGTCCGCATCGCTGGCGGCGAAGGTCATGTTGAGCGTACCGCCCAGTTTCACGTGCACCTGCAGTGGACCGGTCAGCGTGGGGGCCGTGTTGGCTGCACAGGGTCACTCTGAGGTCAGGTCAGTCTTTCAAGGAGGCGGCATTGAAGTTGGGACAAAATCCATTATTCGCTACACCCGCCTCTGCTAGACAGACGCCCGGGGCCAGCAACATAACCCAACGCGCTTAGTCAGGCTTTGAGTGCATGTGTATATATATTTGTGTACCTGAAAGCTTCTCTGAAGACCTTCAACATCAGCCACGACACGTGGGAGCTGAATGCAATGGACAGACCAA
>NC_134890.1:1090147-1125147 GCF_041734735.1 Babylonia areolata
TCAGTCGGGTCACCGTTCATGTTGCCTAGCAACCCCGTGGGCGTGGAGTGGGAGGCGGGCAGCTGCAGGTCTATCTGGATGGTCAGCTGACGGTTCTTGACGCTGATCGTGATGCCGATACCTGTCAGCATCAACATCAACATCAACATCAACATCGACATCGACATTGTCATCTGTTGTGCTGTGCTGTTGTGTTGTATTGTGAACTGTTGTGTTGTGGTGTACTGTGCAGTGATGTGTTATGCAGTGCTGTGTCGTGTTGTGCTGTGTTGTGTTGTGTTGTGTTGTGCTGTGCTGTGTCGTGTTGTGCTGTGTTGTGTTGTGCTGTGTTATGTCGTGTTGTGTTGTGTTATGCTGTGTTATGTCGTGTTGTGTTGTGTTATGTCGTGTTGTGCTGTGTTATGTCGTGTTGTGTTGTGCTGTGCTGTGTCGTGTTGTGTTGTGTTGTGTTGTCCTGTGCTGTGCTGTGTCGTGTTGTGCTGTCTTGTGTTGTGCTGTACTGTGCAGTGCTGTGTTGTGTTGTGTTGTGCTGTGTCGTGTTGTGCTGTCTTGTGTTGTGCTGTACTGTGCAGTGCTGTGTTGTGTTGTGTTGTGCTGTGTTGTGTTGTGTTGTGTTGTGCTGTGCTGTGTCGTGTTGTGTTGTGTTGTGTTGTGCTGTGCAGTGCTGTGTTGTGTTGTGTTGTGTTGTGCTGTACTGTGCAGTGCTGTGTTGTGTTGTGTTGTGCTGTGTTGTGTTGTGTTGTGCTGTGTTGTGTTGTGTTGTGCTGTGCTGTGCTGTCGTGTTGTGCTGTGTTGTGTTGTGTTGTGCTGTGCTGTGCTGTCGTGTTGTGCTGTGTTGTGTTGTGTTGTGCTGTACTGTGCAGTGCTGTGTTGTGCTGTGTCGTGCTGTGTTGTGTTGTGTTGTGCTGTACTGTGCAGTGCTGTGTTGTGCTGTGTCGTGCTGTGTTGTGTTGTGTTGTGCTGTACTGTGCAGTGCTGTGTTGTGCTGTGTTGTGTTGTGTTGTGCTGTGCTGTGTTGTGTTGTGTTGTACTGTGCAGTGCTGTGTCGTGTTGTGCAGTGCTGTGTCGTGCTGTGCTGTGCTGTGTCGTGTTGTGCTGTGTCGTGCTGTGTTGTGTCGTGCTGTGCTGTGCTGTGTCGTGTTGTGCTGTGTCGTGCTGTGTTGTGTTGTGTTGTGCTGTACTGTACTGTGCAGTGCTGTGTCGTGCTGTGTTGTGCTGTACTGTGCAGTGCTGTGTCGTGCAGTGCTGTGTCGTGTTGTGCTGTGCAGTGCTGTGTTGTGCTATGTAGGGCAGTGCTGTGCTGTGTTGTGCTGTGCTGTGCTGTACTGTGCAGTGCTGTGTCGTGCAGTGCTGTGTCGTGTTGTGCTGTGCAGTGCTGTGTTGTGCTATGTAGGGCAGTGCTGTGCTGTGTTGTGCTGTGCTGTGCTGTACTGTGCAGTGCTGTGTCGTGCTGTGTTGTGCTGTACTGTGCAGTGCTGTGTCGTGCAGTGCTGTGTTGTGCTGTGCTGTGCAGTGCTGTGTTGTGCTATGTAGGGCAGTGCTGTGCTGTGCTGTGCTGTGCTGTACTGTACTGTACTGCGCAGTGCTGTGTCGTGTTGTGCTGTGCAGTGCTGTGTTGTGCTATGTAGGGCAGTGCTGTGCTGTGTTGTGCTGCGTCGTGTCCTTTCGCGTCGCGTCGTGTCGTGTCGCGTTGCGTTGCGTTGTGCTGTGTTGTGCGGCGCTGTGTTGTGATATGTCGTGTCGCGTCACGTTGTGTGCGTGTTGCGAGGTGTTGTGGCGTTGTATTGCATGACTATTTGGTACAAGAGATGTCTGTGTGAAAATGGGGCTGCTGTCCCCAGGGAGAGCGAATCACCACGGCGCAGCCACCCCCCCCACCCCCTTATTTCTTGGTCTGCACGTGTATTGGTTTTCCTGTCCAAGCGGATTTGCCTGCAGGATTTTGGCCAGGGACAGTCCTTTTGTTGTCCTGGGCTCTCTAACGTGCGCTAATACACGTTTCTGTAGGTCCGTGTATGGGACAGCTGGCAGTGTGTCACGGTGACTGTGATGGCAGTGGAGCGGTGGCCTGGTGCTAACGCGTCCGCCTTGGAAGCGAGGGAACCCGAGATCGAATCCCTCACTTGTCACTATTTTCAGCGGAGTCTGGACGCTAGTCATTCGGATGAGACGATAAACCGAGGTCCCGTGTGCAGCATGCACTTAGCGCACTGAAAAAGAACCCACGGCAACGTGTGTGTTTGGCAAAATTGCAATGAAAGGAATCCACGCTGACAGGTACAAGTATAATTATATACATGCATGTTCTCAAGGCCTGACCAAGCGCGTTGGGTTATGCTGCTGGTCAGGCATCTGTCCAGCAGATGTGGTGAAGCGTATACGGATTTGTCCGAACACAGTGACGCCTCCTTGAGAAACCGAAACTGAAAATCTACACGTCTTTAACTCTTTCCATACGAACGGCGAAAGAGACGACGTTAACAGCGTTTCACCCCAATTACCACCATCAAAATATTGCAAGCGGAAGGCTCTTATACTGAAGAGGTGAATGTTAACAAAGAATACCACAATTCTGACGACGGAAGCTTAAGGTTGGGTCATTCAGACACCCACTGGACATCCGAGGGGACTGTGTAGAGGAGAAGAGAGGGCTGGCCGTACTGAGTGAGTTAATCCCTGATTCATCACCAGGAAAACAAAACAAAAAACAACAGAGGAACAAAAACAACACGACAGAAGCACCGCACGCTATCGGATTTTGTGACCAGTGTCTTTAGGACAGGTGGCTCAGTTCACTGAAACTGAAATTGTCGATACCCGTAAATTGACGAGCGCAATAGCCGAGTGGTTAAATCGTTGGACTTTCAATCTGAGGGTCCCGGGTTCGAATCACGGTGACGGCGCCTGGTGGGTAAAGGGTGGAGATTTTTTCCGATCTCCCAGGTCAACATTTGTGCAGACCTGCTAGTGCCTGAACACCCTTCGTGTGTATACGCAAGCAGAAGATCAAATACGCACGTTAAAGATCCTGTAATCCATGTCAGCGTTCGGTGGGTTATGGAAACAACAACACAGCCAGCATACAACCCCCCGAAAGCGGAGTATGGCTGCCTACATGGTGGGGTAAAAACGGTCATACACGTAAAAGCCTACTCGTGTACACGCGGGTGAACGTGGGAGTTGCGGCCCACGAGCGCAGAAGAAGAAGAAGAAGAAGAAGAAGAAGAAACCTGTAAAATTAACATGTTTCTGTGGATTGTTTTGTTTGAAGGAAACAGGGAGGGGTGAGCTCAGTTTGTGATGTTTCGGATTCCTCTTGTGTCGGCCAGCCTGTACGTCTCGTGCGAGTACTGACCTCCATCGAACTGCGCCCCAAGAGAAGTGGAACTCTTTGCCCACACGTACAGGCCTTGCGCCGTGCGGTTGAAGGACTGTTCCTGCTGGAAACTCAGCGTCATGTCCTGTTTGTCCACGTACACGTTCATACCTGCAGCACACACACACACACACACACACACACACACACACACACAGACACACACGTGTGAACATACTTCGCGCGCGCGACACACACACACACACATAAACACCCCCCTCTACTCCTCCCCCCCAGATATATATATATATATATGTACACACTTACTACCACACACGTACACATTCATACATGCACGTGTAAACACACGTAGCACACAAACACACACACGCACACACACACACACTGACGTACCACATACATACATACATACATACATACACACACATACATGCACGTGTAAACACACGTAGCACACACACACGCACACACACCACATACATTCACACACACACACACACACAGACAGACAGACAGACAGACAGACACACACACACACACACACACACACAGACACACACAGAGACACACAGACACACCACTACCCCCCTCACCAGTTTTGTTACGTGTCATTTCCACCTGGAAGGAAGAGGAGCTGCCCTTGGCAGCGAATGCACAGAAGACGGAAGCGGCCACAGGGTTACCGGCCTTGTTGGTGGCAGCGCACGTGCGCGTCTGCAGTTCAAAGGTGGGCTGGCTGAAGCGGAGGTAAACGTATTCCCCGATGCCGTTGAAGGAGAAGGTCCTGCCGTCCAGAGTGGTGATGTGAGGGTCCCCCGTGCCCATGCCTGGAATCAGAGCCCAGGGGGCACAATGGTTAACACGTCTACCTGCCGATACACTGTCCGTGGCGGGCCTAGGTTCGAATATCGGTTTCGTTTTTTTTCTCCCAAACTAATCATAATAATAATAATGGTATTTATATAGCGCTGAATGTTGTGCAGAGACAAATCAAAGCGCTTTCGCACCACTCATTCGCATGCATGCATAACTCTAAAACTGGAGAAACAGAAGACAAGGAAGAGGCAGGGTCCCACCGTCCATCTGTCCATCCGTCTGTCGGTCTGTCCAACCGTCCGTCTGTCCGTTCATACTTTAGTGCACAGCTGGCCCGCAAGCCACAGAAACACTGGTGCACCGCGACAGAGCACTCACACAGTGTGAAACACTGGTGCACTGTGACAAAGCACTCACACTGTGTGTGTGAAACACTGGTGCACTGTGACAAAGCACTCACACTGTGTGTGTGAAACACTGGTGCACTGTGACAAAGCACTCACACTGTGTGTGTGAAACACTGGTGCACTGTGACAAAGCACTCACTGTGTGTGTGAAACACTGGTGCACTGTGACAAAGCACTCACACTGTGTGTGAAACACTGGTGCACTGTGACAAAGCACTCACTCTCTGTGTGAAACACTGGTGCACTGTGACAAAGCACTCACTCACACTGTGTGTGAAACACTGGTGCACTGTGACAAAGCACTCACTCTCTGTGTGAAACACTGGTGCACTGTGACAAAGCACTCACTCACACTGTGTGTGAAACACTGGTGCACTGTGACAAAGCACTCACTCTCTGTGTGAAACACTGGTGCACTGTGACAAAGCACTCACTCACACTGTGTGTGAAACACTGGTGCACTGTGACAAAGCACTCACTCTCTGTGTGAAACACTGGTGCACTGTGACAAAGCACTCACTCTCTGTGTGAAACACTGGTGCACTGTGACAAAGCACTCACTCACACTGTGTGTGAAACACTGGTGCACTGTGACAAAGCACTCACTGTGTGTGTGAAACACTGGTGCACTGTGACAAAGCACTCACTCTCTGTGTGAAACACTGGTGCACTGTGACAAAGCACTCACTGTGTGTGTGAAACACTGGTGCACTGTGACAAAGCACTCACTCACACTGTGTGTGAAACACTGGTGCACTGTGACAAAGCACTCACTCTCTGTGTGAAACACTGGTGCACTGTGACAAAGCACTCACTCACACTGTGTGTGAAACACTGGTGCACTGTGACAAAGCACTCACTCTGGGTGATGTTGGCTGTCTGGCACGTGCTGATGGGCCGGGCTTCAAAGAAGTAGTCGCAGAGGTTGCTGTTCTGGCAGCAGAGCTGTTTGGGCAGCGAGTCCTTGTTGTAGTGGCCCACTGGGTTCAGGAAAGGATGAAACAGCAGAAAAGTGCCGGGGTCAGGTAGGGTCTGGATGAAACTGCCATCCGAGTTTCTGTAGCAGCAACGCTGCAAAGGCAAAAAAAACAAAACGCAAAGAATTTATTTGGCAAGAGCTTGCCTGCGAATACCTCCATAGTTTTTCTATCTACAACGATACATGTAGAATGAAACCAAAACTGGAGAAGCAAGGCCTTCAAGACTCACTTGTGATACACACTTTAAAAAAAAAAATGTTTTAACAGAATTTGATTGTTCTGTATTTGTTATTACAAAGCTTCGGGTTAAAAAGCACAAAACAAAAGCAGATTCGAACCAGGCACGTTCGGGTGGAGAGAAACAGTTTTAATCAAAGCATCTACACAGTTTACACAAATGAGTCAACAAAAAGCATTTATTTGACAAGGACTTGCCTGTGAAGGCCTCATTAGGTTCTGTATCAATGATACAAGGAAACCAAAGTGGAAGCATTTAATTGAGAAGTATTTCTTTTGAACACTTGAATGAAAATTTCCCGTGGGATCTTTGTAATGTGTGTGTAGTGTCTGCCAAAAGAAAGTGCATTTTTGTTCAACGTATATCGCTCCAACAATCCCGTGGGATCTTTGTAATGTGTGTGTAGTGTCTGCCAAAAGAAAGTGCATTTTTGTTCAACGTATATCGCTCCAACAATCCCGTGGGATCTTTGTAATGTGTGTGTAGTGTCTGCCAAAGAAAGTGCATTTTTGTTCAACGTATATTGCTCCAACAATCCCGTGGGATCTTTGTAATGTGTGTGCAGTGTCTGCCAAAAGAAAGTGCATTTTTGTTCAACGTATATTGCTCCAACAATCCCGTGGGATCTTTGTAATGTGTGTGCAGTGTCTGCCAAAAGAAAGTGCATTTTTGTTCAACGTATATCGCTCCAACAATCCCGTGGGATCTTTGTAATGTGTGTGCAGTGTCTGCCAAAAGAAAGTGCATTTTTGTTCAACGTATATCGCTCCAACAATCCCGTGGGATCTTTGTAATGTGTGTGCAGTGTCTGCCAAAAGAAAGTGCATTTTTGTTCAACGTATATTGCTCCAACAATCCCGTGGGATCTTTGTAATGTGTGTGCAGTGTCTGCCAAAAGAAAGTGCATTTTTGTTCAACGTATATCGCTCCAACAATCCCGTGGGATCTTTGTAATGTGTGTGCAGTGTCTGCCAAAAGAAAGTGCATTTTTGTTCAACGTATATCGCTCCAACAATCCCGTGGGATCTTTGTAATGTGTGTGTAGTGTCTGCCAAAAGAAAGCGCATTTTTGTTCAACGTATATTGCTCCAACAATCCCGTGGGATCTTTGTAATGTGTGTGCAGTGTCTGCCAAAAGAAAGCGCATTTTTGTTCAACGTATATTGCTCCAACAACCCCGTGGGATCTTTGTAATGTGTGTGCAGTGTCTGCCAAAAGAAAGTGCATTTTTGTTCAACGTATATTGCTCCAACAATCCCGTGGGATCTTTGTAATGTGTGTGTAGGGTCTGCCAAAAGAAAGTGCATTTTTGTTCAATGTATATTGCTCCAACAATCCCGTGGAATCTTTGTAATCTGTGTGTAGTGTCTGCCAAAAGAAAGTGCATTTTTGTTCAACGTATATCGCTCCAACAATCCCGTGGGATCTTTGTAATGTGTGTGAGTGTTCTGCCAAAAGAAAGCGCATTTTTGTTCAACGTATATTGCTCCAACAATCCCGTGGGATCTTTGTAATGTGTGTGAGTAGTGTCTGCCAAAAGAAAGTCATTTTTGTTCAAGTATATTGCTCCAACAATCCCGTGGAATCTTTGTAATGCGTGTGTAGTGTCTGCAAAAGAAAGTGCATTTTTGTTCAACGTATATTCGCTCCAAACCAACTACCCCCCCGTGGGCATCTTTGCTAATGTGCCTGTTGCAGATCTGCCAAAAGAAAGGATTTTAGTTCAACGATATTGCTCACTTCAAACACCTGAATTCTGTATTGTGGGTAGTGTCTGCCAAAAGAAAGTGCATTTTTGTTCAACGTATATTGCTCCAACAATCCCGTGGGATCTTTGTAATGCGTGTGTAGTGTCTGCTAAAAGAAAGTGCATTTTTGTTCAACGTATATTGCTCCAACAATCCCGAAACCTACAGAAGCAGCGGCGCTGACAAGAAACAAAACAGATGCACACACTTCATAACTGTGCACTGTTCAGGAAATCCCAGAAGAAGAAAGAGACTTACAGATAGTCTAGGCGCACGACCTTGACCTCTACGTTCTGGAAACACACCTGACCTTGGCCTGTAGGTTATGAACACTAACTTTGCCCTCGACGTTTTGGAAACTCATCCTGGCCTGTACGTTCGGGAAACTGACCTTGACATCTACATTATGGAAACTGACTTTGGCCTGTAAGTTCTGGAAACTGTCCTTGACATCTACATTATGGAAACTGACCTTGACCTCTATGCTCGGGCCTGTAAGTTCCGGAAACTTAACTTGACCTCAACGCTCTGGAAACCGACCTTGGCCTATAAGTTCTAGACACTGACCTTGACCTCTATATTCAGGGAACTGACCTTGTCCCGTAAGTTCTGGACACTGACCTTGACATCTGCACTCACGAAACTGACCTTGGCCCGTAAGTTCTGGACACTGACCTTGACCTCTACACTCAGGGAACTGACCTTGGCCCGTAAGTTCTGGACACTGACCTCGACCTCTACACCCACGAAACTGACCTTGGCCCGTAAGTTCTGAACACTGACCTTGACCTCAACATTCAGGAAAAAAACAAAACAACAACTGACCTTGGCCTTTAAGTTCTGGATGGTGGTGGGCACGGAGAGGAAGCAGGTGACTGTGTTGGTGGAGGACTCTTGGGCCAACGTGGTGGTGATGCTGGCCACGCTGCGGACGCAGGGACAGGTCGCCAGGTTTGCCATGTCCGACAGGTACTGGGCCACCTGTCCAAACGACACAGGCCCGCGCTGTTTAGTGGTGCTAATGTGTGTGTGTGTGTGTGTGTGTGTGTGTGTGTGTGTGTGTGTGTGTGTGTGTGTGTGTGTGTGTATTTGTATTTCTTTTTATCCCAACAGATTTCTCTGTGTGAAATTCGGGCTGCTCTCCCCAGGGAGAGCGCGTCGCCATACTACAGCGCCACCCATTTTTTTGGTATTTTTTTCCTGTTTGCAGTTTTATTTGTTTTTCCTACTGAAGTGGATTTTTCTACAGAATTTTGCCAGGAACAACCCTTTTGTTGCCGTGGGTTCTTTTACGTGCGCTAAGTGCATGCTGCACACGGGACCTCGGTTTATCGTCTCATCCGAATGACTAGCGTCCAGACCACCACTCAAGGTCTAGTGGAGGGGGAGAAAATATCGGCGGCTGAGCTGTGATTCGAACCAGCGCGCTCAGATTCTCTCGCTTCCTAGGCGGACGCGTTACCTCTAGGTCGCGTGTGTGTGTGTGTGTGTGTGTGTGTGTGTGTGTGTGTGTGTGTGTGTGTGTGTGTGTGTGTGTGTGTGTGTGTGTGTGTGTGTGTGTGTTCCCTGATGATGAACTGGAGCTGTAGGTCGCGTCAAGTTTCAGGTTTAGTTTTCTTAAGGAGGCCCCTTTCTACTCCACTCTTCTCTCTCTCTCTCTCTCTCTCGCTCTCTCTCAGTGCGGCTTTGGCCTTAATTAAACTGAATAAACTCATTCATTCATTCATTCATTCATTCTCTCTCTCTCTCTCTCTCTCTCTCTCTCTCTCTCTCTCTCAATCCGGCTTTGGCCTTAATTAAACTGAATAAACTCATTCATTCATTCATTCATTCATTCACTCTCTCTCTCTCTCTCTCTCTCTCTCTCTCAATCCGGCTTTGGCCTTAATTAAACTGAATAAACTCATTCATTCATTCATTCATTCATTCACTCTCTCTCTCTCTCTCTCTCTCTCTCTCTCTCTCTCAATCCGGCTTTGGCCTTAATTAAACTGAATAAACTCATTCATTCATTCATTCATTCATTCATTCACTCTCTCTCTCTCTCTCTCTCTCTCTCTCTCTCTCTCTCTCTCTCAATCCGGCTTTGGCCTTAATTAAACTGAATAAACTCATTCATTCATTCATTCATTCACTCTCTCTCTCTCTCTCTCTCTCTCTCAATCCGGCTTTGGCCTTAATTAAACTGAATAAACTCATTCATTCATTCATTCATTCATTCATTCACTCTCTCTCTCTCTCTCTCTCTCTCTCTCTCTCTCTCTCTCTCAATCCGGCTTTGGCCTTAATTAAACTGAATAAACTCATTCATTCATTCATTCATTCACTCTCTCTCTCTCTCTCTCTCTCTCTCAATCCGGCTTTGGCCTTAATTAAACTGAATAAACTCATTCATTCATTCATTCATTCATTCATTCATTCATTCTCTCTCTCTCTCTCTCTCTCTCTCTCTCTCTCTCTCTCTCTCTCTCTCAATCCGGCTTTGGCCTTAATTAAACTGAATAAATTCATTCATTCATTCACTCTCTCTCTCTCTCTCAATCCGGCTTTGGCCTCAATTAAACTGAATAAACTCATTCATTCATTCATTCATTCATTCACTCTCTCTCTCTCTCAATCCGGCTTTGGCCTCAATTAAACTGAATAAACATTCATTCATTCATTCATTCATTCTCTCTCTCTCTCTCTCTCTCTCTCTCTCTCTCTCTCTCTCTCAATGCGGTCGACACATACAAGACAAAATTTTGTTATTACCCCCTGTTCATATGGGGCTATGGCCTTAACTGAATAAACCATCTTGAATTTTGAATCTCTCAATGCGGTTTTGACCTTCATCAAACTGAATAAACTCATGCCTTCCTTCCTTCCTTCACTCTTTCCCCCACCCACCTCTCTCTCTCTCTTTTTCTCTCAATGCGGCTTTTTGGCCTTAATTAAACTGAATAAACTCATTCATTCATTCATTCATTCATTCATTCTCTCTCTCTCTCTCTCTCTTGCTCTTTCTCTCTCTCTCAATGGGGCTTTGGCCTTAAACAAAATTAACGTGTCCATTCATTCATTCATATATTCACTCTCTCTCCCTCCTCCCCCCTTTCTCTCCCTCTCTGTGTCTCTCAGTCTCCCTCTCTCTGTCTCTCTCTGTCTATGTCTCTCTGTCTCTTTCTCTCTGTCTGTCCTCCCCCCCCTCTCTCTCCCTCTTTGTGTCGGTCTCCCTCTCTCTGTCTCTCTCTATGTCTCTCTCTGTCTCTTTCTCTCTCTCTCTCTCTGTCCTCCTTCCCCCCTCTCTCTCTCCCTCTATGTATCTCTCTCTGTCTCTCTGTCTGTCTGTCTCTGTGTTTCCCCTACCCCCCCCCCCCCTCTCTCTCTACTACACAGGGCCACCAGTCAACAGACCCAAATCCACACCCTCAGGTGGCGTGCAAGGTTTGTGTTGAGTTGTTATTAATTAATTTATTTTTTGTTGTGGATTGTTGTCTTTCCTGACAAGGAAATGGGCTTCTGTGTCTCGTCAGCAATGAGAGAGACACTGAGATAGTGTGTGTCTCATCACACCTTATATCGTACACAATCATGTTTTTTTTTATGAATATATTTTATAATATCAAGTTGTTACCACTATTCGTGAATAATAACAACAACCCCCCACCCCCGAAGTATGTCATGTAAAAATACAAAACCATCATAAGTCATAATCTTTTTTGTTTGTCGTCATTCTTAGTTTGCTTGTTGCGTCATTTTGTGAACAATAATTTAAAAATCTTTATAAAAAAAAAAAACCCAGAAAAGAAAATACAAAACAATAGAAACATACATCCCGTCTACCCGTTAATCTGCCCGCCATCCCTCCCTCGCTCCCCCCCCCTCCCCTGCCCCCTCCTAACCTAACAACCACCATCATACTCTCCACCCAGTCCAAGAAACCAGTTCCAGAAAACAGTCGACACTCACGTTGGGTATCTCATCGTGATACCAGTTCAGGCAGCTCTGGGCTGGGTTGGTCATGTGGTCACTGAGTGCGAAGAACCAGACGCCACGAAGATCTGCAACGTGTGCAACAAAACAATGAACATCTTCACTGAGTGCGAAGAACCAGACGCCACGAATATCTGCAACGTGTGCAACAAAACAAAGAACATCTTCACTGAGTGCGAAGAACCAGACGCCACGAATATCTGCAACGTGTGCAACAAGACAAAGAACATCTTCACTGAGTGCGAAGAACCAGACGCCACGAAGATCTGCAACGTGTGCAACAAGACAAAGAACATCTTCACTGAGTGCGAAGAACCAGACGCCACGAAGATCTGCAACGTGTGCAACAAAACAAAGAACATCTTCACTGAGTGCGAAGAACCAGACGCCACGAAGATCTGCAACGTGTGCAACAAAACAATGAACATCTTCACTGAGTGCGAAGAACCAGACGCCACAAATATCTGCAACGTGTGCAACAAAACAAAGAGCATCTTCACTGAGTGCGAAGAACCAGACGCCACGAATATCTGCAACGTGTGCAACAAAACAAAGAACATCTTCACTGAGTGCGAAGAACCAGACGCCACGAATATCTGCAACGTGTGCAACAAAACAATGAACATCTTCACTGAGTGCGAAGAACCAGACGCCACGAATATCTGCAACGTGTGCAACAAAACAAAGAACATCTTCACTGAGTGCGAAGAACCAGACGCCACGAATATCTGCAACGTGTGCAACAAAACAAAGAGCATCTTCAGGAGGTGGTGGGGTTCAGCATTACAAGTCCTTCTTTCTTTCTTTCTTTCTTCTTCTTTCTTTCTTCACTTCTCTCTTTCTTTCTTTCTTCCCTTCTTTCTTTCTTTCCTTCTTTCTGTCTTTCTTTCCTTCTTTCTGTCTTTTTTTCTTCCCTTCTTTCTGTCTTTCTTTCTTTCCTTCTTTCTTTCTTTCTTCCCTTCTTTCTTTCTTTCTTTCCTTCTTTCTTTCTTTCTTTCTTCCCCTCTTTCTTCCCCTCTTTCTTTCTTTCTTCCCCTCTTTCTTTCTTTCTTCCCTTCTTTGTTCTTTCTTCCCTTCTTCCCTTCTTTCTTTCTTTCTTTCTTCCTTCCTTTCTTTCTTTCTTTCTTCCCTTCTTTCTTTCCTTCTTCCCTTCTTTCTTTCTTTCTTCCCTTCTTTCTTTCCTTCTTCCCTTCTTTCTTTCTTTCTTTCTTCCTTCCTTTCTTTCCTTCTTCCCTTCTTTCTTCCTTCCTTTCTTTCTTTCCTTCTTCCTTCCTTTCTTTCTTTCCTTCTTCCTTTCTTCCTTCCTTTCTTTCTTCCCTTCTTCCCTTCTTTCTTCCTTTCTTTCTTTCCTTCTTCCTTCCTTTCTTTCTTCCCTTCTTCCCTTCTTTCTTTCTTTCTTTCTTTCCTTCTTCCCTTCTTTCTTTCTTTCTTTCTTCCTTCCTTTCTTTCCTTCTTCCCTTCTTTCTTTCTTTCTTCCCTTCTTTCTTTCTTTCTTCCCTTCTTTCTTCCCTTCCTTCCTTCTTTCTTTCTTTCTTCCCTTCTTTCTTTCTTCCCTTCTTTCTTCCCTTCCTTCTTCCCTTCTTTCTTTCATCATCCTTCTTCTTCTTCTTCCTACCAACACTGTTGTCGTCATCGTCGCTGTTGTTGGCATTGTTGTTGTAGTTCTTCTTCTATTATTATTATTATTATTATTATTATCACGAATACTAATGGTAATAATGATAATGATAACATGATCATTATTGTGATCCTGGTTGTCATGATAACTGGTATCTATGATCATGTTCAACTTATGATCCAGACATCGTGACGCACTCGTGTTTCCGATGACTTGGTCCGGCGAGGTGACGTCAATGTCGATGTTGGTGGAGTGGTAACCAATGGTGACATTGCGGCCCAGGGTCCCATCCCACGTCATCCCGCCCTCCGCGTACTTCACCAGGCCGTAGGTCGTGAAGCCGTCACTGATGACCGCCATTTGAAAGTTGGCCCTCTGTGTGGTAATACAAATATCGTCATCGTCATCATCATCATCATCACTGATGACCGCCATTTGAAAGTTGGCCCTCTGTGTGGTAATACAAATATCGTCATCGTCATCATCATCATCATCATTGATGACCGCCATTTGAAAGTTGGCCCTCTGTGTGGAAGTACAAGTATCGTCATCATCATCATCATCGTCATCATCATTATCATCACTGATCACCGCCATTTGAAAGTTGGCCCTCTGTGTGGAAGTACAAGTATCGTCATCATCATCATCATCGTCATCATCATTATCATCACTGATCACCGCCATTTGAAAGTTGGCCCTCTGTGTTGAAGTACAAGTATCGTCATCATCATCATCGTCATCATCATTATCATCACTGATCACCGTCATTTGAATGTTGGCTGTCTGTGTGGTAATACAAGTATCGTCATTGTCATCATCATCATCACTGATGACCGCCATTTGAAAGTTGGCCCTCTGTGTGGTAATACAACTATTGTCGTCATCATCATTATCATCACTGATCACCGCCATTTGAAAGTTGGCCCTCTGTGTTGAAGTACAAGTATCGTCATCGTCATCATCGTCATCATCATTATCATCACTGATCACCGTCATTTGAAAGTTGGCCCTCTGTGTGGTAATACAAGTATCGTCATTGTCATCATCATCATCATTATCATCGTCATCACTGATCACTGCCATTTGAAAGTTGGCCCTCTGTGTGGTAATACAAGTATCGTCATCGTCATCATCAACGATGATCACTGCCATTTGGAAGCTGGCCCTCTGTGTGGAAGTACAAGTATCGTCATCGTCATCATCATCACCGTCATCATCATCGTCATCACTGATCACTGCCATTTGGAAGTTGGCCCTCTGTGTGGAAGTACAAGTATCGTCATCGTCATCATCATCATCGTCATCATCATCACCGCCATCATCATCGTCATCACTGATCACTGCCATTTGGAAGTTGGCCTTCTGTGTGGTAGAACAAGTATCGTCATCGTCATCATCATCATCATCACCGTCATCATCATCGTCATCACTGATCACCGCCATTTGAAAGTTGGCCCTCTGTGTGGAAGTACAAGTATCGTCATCGTCATCGTCATCATCATCATCGTCATCACTGATCACTGCCATTTGGAAGTTGGCCATCTGCGTGGTAGTACAAGTATCATCGTCATCATCATCATCATCATCATCATCATCATCATCATCACTGATCACCGCCCTCTGTACAAGCAGACCGGGTGTGTTATCATCATTACTTTTATCATTATCAATACTAGTAGTAGTCGTAGTAGTAATAGAATTGCTGTTTTTGATGATGATGATGATGATGATTATCATTATTATTATCATTAGTAGTAGTAGCAGTACTAGTAGTAGTATTGCTGCTTTTAATATCTGTTATTATTCATAGTATAATTATAGTAGCAACAGCAGTACCAGTATTCTTGTTGTTATTATTAGTGGTCGTTCTAGAAATATAAATATGGTTGTTATCAATATCACCATTATTATCATCATTATTATTATCATTCGTAGTAGTAGAAGTAGAAGTAGTAGTAGTCGCAGTCGTATTGCTGTTATTAACTCTCTCCATACGAACGGCGAAAGAGACGACGTTAACAGCGTTTCACCCCAATTACCATCATCAAAATATTGCAAGCTGAAGGCTCTTATACTGAAGACGTGAATATTGACAAAGAATACCACAATTCTGACGACGGAAGCTAAAGGTTGGGTCATTCAGACACCCACTGCACATCCGAGGGGTCTGTGTAGAGGAGAAGAGAGGACTGGCCGTACTGAGTGAGTTAATTATTACCAGTAATAGTAGTAGCAGTAGTAGTAGTAGTAATAGCAGCAGCAGCAGCAGTAGTAGTAGTAATCCAGTTGTTTTTATCATTAATAGTTCTAGTAGTATAAGTATTGTTGTTATCATCACCATCATCATTAGCATTACTCTTAGTAGTGCTGATAATAGCAGTAGTAGTGCTGTTGTTAATTGCTACTACTGTTGTTGTTGTTATTATCAATATTATCATTCGTCGTAGTAGTAGTGGTAGTAGTATTGTTTACTGCAACTATTGTTAGTAGCAGCAGCAGCAGCAGCAGTAGTAGTAGTAGTAGTAGTGGTGATATATACAGCTTATCTTCGATCAGAGACTATACTCTACGGAGCTTTGAGCACAACAGGCTGCCAACCACGATAAAACCGAATAACAGCTGCCATTAGGCGCTCATCATTCGTTTCCTGGGCAATTCAGTCAGGCTATATCAATTCCATGCACACATACACATGTATATTAGAGTGGAATTTTCCTATGGCGTTGATTGATGGAAACACAACATGGCAAGGCAAGGTAAAGTAAAGAACTAAAGAAAACTATGTAGGGCAGTGGGCGTTGGGATGGTTCCTAAAGGCCAACTAGCCCCCCAAGGCTGCAGCACTAAGAGCCAGTGCAATCTTGCCTCCTAGTTTGAGAGTCATAGTCCTTCACAAAAGACTCAGCTGTAAATGCCTTCCTACTGCAATGGAGAAACCATTGATGATACAGACCTTACGTCAGTGGTATTGTATTGTATTGTATTGTAGTGTATTGTAGTGTAACGTATCGTGTTGTATTGTATTGTATATAACCATTTGGCTAGAGCGTTGGAATAACTGAGGGTACCAGGTTCGAATCTCAGTGACGGCGCGTGGTGGGTAAAGGGTGGAGGTCTTTCGGATCTCCCATGTGCAGACCTGCTGGTGCCTGAACCCCCTTCGTGTTTACGCACGCAGAAGATCGAACACGCACGCTATAGATTCTGTAATCCATAATTATCAGAGTTCGGTTGGTTATGGAAACAAGAACGTATCCAGCATGCACACCCCCGAAAACGGAGTATGGCTGCCTACATGGCGGGGAATTTAAAGAAAATGGTGATACACGTAAAATGTAACACGCCTCTATGAGCATATGTGTGCGTGATTCAAACCTGATCGAATGACACAGGAAACGAATGATGAGCGCCCAGTGGCAGCCGTCAGTCGGCTCTACCCAGGTAGGCAGCCTGTTGTGCAAATGACCCCGTGTTTGTAAAGTGCTTAGAGCTTGGTCTCTGACCGAGGATAGGCGCTATATCTTCTTCTTCGTTCGTGGGCTGCAACTCCCACGTTCACTCGTATGTACACGGGTGGGCTATTACGTGTATGACCGTTTTTACCCCACCATGTAGGCAGCCATACTTCGTTTTCGGGGGTGTGCATGCTGGGTATGTTCTTGTTTCCATAACCCACCAAACGCTGACATGGATTACAGGATCTTCAACGTGCGCATTTGATCTTCTGCTTGCGTGTACACACGGAAGAAGTTCAGGTACTAGCAGGTCTGCACATACGTTGACCTGGGAGATCGGGAAAAATCTCCACCCTTTACCCATCCAGGCGCCGTTACCGAGATTCGAACCCGGGACCCTCAGATTGACAGTCCAAAACTTGAACCACTGGGCTATTGCGCCCGTCAAGCGTTTTATCAGTATCCAGGTCACATGATCACCCTCGTGAGGTGACCACCCCCTGACCTCAGTGGTGTTAACATGGGCGCCGTCAGGAGGCACGTCCTCAAAGGTGGCCACGAGCATGAAGACCGGCTGGTAGGTGCTGATGTTGAGGAACGTCTCCACCTTGCTGCCGCCTTGGCTCAGCATGCTCTGCACTTTGTCCGTCATGTTCGCTTCCTTGGTGTACACCTGCAACGGCAAGAGTCACTCAGGGTTAACAAGGTTGTGCACGGTTACCTGTAGAACTGCACAGCAACAGTCACAAAGGGTTAATAACGTTCTGCTAATTGCACAACAGTCACTCAGGGTTAACAAGGTTGTGCACGGTTACCTGTAGAACTGCACAGCAACAGTCACAAAGGGTTAATAACGTTCTGCTAATTGCACAACAGTCACAGAGGGTTAACAAGGTTGTGCACGGTTACCTGTAGAACTGCACAGCAACAGTCACAAAGGGTTAATAACGTTCTGCTAATTGCACAACAGTCACTCAGGGTTAACAAGGTTGTGCACGGTTACCTGTAGAACTGCACAGCAACAGTCACAAAGGGTTAATAACGTTCTGCTAATTGCACAACAGTCACTCAGGGTTAACAACGTTGTGCACGGTTACCTGTAGAACTGCACAGCAACAGTCACAAAGGGTTAATAACGTTCTGCTAATTGCACAACAGTCACTCAGGGTTAACAAGGTTGTGCACGGTTACCTGTAGAACTGCACAGCAACAGTCACAAAGGGTTAATAACGTTCTGCTAATTGCACAACAGTCACTCAGGGTTGACAAGGTTGTGCACGGTTACCTGTAGAACTGCACAGCAACAGTCACAAAGGGTTAATAACGTTCTGCTAATTGCACAACAGTCACTCAGGGTTAACAAGGTTGTGCACGGTTACCTGTAGAACTGCACCACAACAGTCACAAAGGGTTAATAACGTTCTGCTAATTGCACAACAGTCACTCAGGGTTGACACGGTTACCTGTAGAACTGCACCACAACAGTCACAAAGGGTTAATAACGTTCTGCTAATTGCACAACAGTCACTCAGGGTTAACAAGGTTGTGCACGGTTACCTGTAGAACTGCACAGCAACAGTCACAAAGGGTTAATAACGTTCTGCTAATTGCACAACAGTCACTCAGGGTTAACAAGGTTGTGCACGGTTACCTGTAGAACTGCACAGCAACAGTCACAAAGGGTTAATAACGTTCTGCTAATTGCACAACAGTCACTCAGGGTTGACAAGGTTGTGCACGGTTACCTGTAGAACTGCACAGCAACAGTCACAAAGGGTTAATAACGTTCTGCTAATTGCACAACAGTCACTCAGGGTTAACAAGGTTGTGCACGGTTACCTGTAGAACTGCACCACAACAGTCACAAAGGGTTAATAACGTTCTGCTAATTGCACAACAGTCACTCAGGGTTAACAAGGTTGTGCACGGTTACCTGTAGAACTGCACAGCAACAGTCACAAAGGGTTAATAACGTTCTGCTAATTGCACAACAGTCACTCAGGGTTAACAAGGTTGTGCACGGTTACCTGTAGAACTGCACAGCAACAGTCACAAAGGGTTAATAACGTTCTGCTAATTGCACAACAGTCACTCAGGGTTAACAAGGTTGTGCACGGTTACCTGTAGAACTGCACAGCAACAGTCACAAAGGGTTAATAACGTTCTGCTAATTGCACAACAGTCACTCAGGGTTGACAAGGTTGTGCACGGTTACCTGTAGAACTGCACAGCAACAGTCACAAAGGGTTAATAACGTTCTGCTAATTGCACAACAGTCACTCAGGGTTAACAAGGTTGTGCACGGTTACCTGTAGAACTGCACCACAACAGTCACAAAGGGTTAATAACGTTCTGCTAATTGCACAACAGTCACTCAGGGTTGACACGGTTGTGCACGGTTACCTGTAGAACTGCACAGCAACAGTCACAAAGGGTTAATAACGTTCTGCTAATTGCACAACAGTCACTCAGGGTTAACAAGGTTGTGCACGGTTACCTGTAGAACTGCACCACAACAGTCACAAAGGGTTAATAACGTTCTGCTAATTGCACAACAGTCACAGAGGGTTAACAACGTTGTGCACGGTTACCTGTAGAACTGCACAGCAACAGTCACAAAGGGTTAATAACGTTCTGCTAATTGCACAACAGTCACTCAGGGTTAACAACGTTGTGCACGGTTACCTGTAGAACTGCACAGCAACAGTCACAAAGGGTTAATAACGTTCTGCTAATTGCACAACAGTCACAGAGGGTTAACAAGGTTGTGCACGGTTACCTGTAGAACTGCACAGCAACAGTCACAAAGGGTTAATAACGTTCTGCTAATTGCACAACAGTCACTCAGGGTTGACAAGGTTGTGCACGGTTACCTGTAGAACTGCACAGCAACAGTCACAAAGGGTTAATAACGTTCTGCTAATTGCACAACAGTCACTCAGGGTTAACAAGGTTGTGCACGGTTACCTGTAGAACTGCACAGCAACAGTCACAAAGGGTTAATAACGTTCTGCTAATTGCACAACAGTCACTCAGGGTTAACAAGGTTGTGCACGGTTACCTGTAGAACTGCACAGCAACAGTCACAAAGGGTTAATAACGTTCTGCTAATTGCACAACAGTCACTCAGGGTTAACAAGGTTGTGCACGGTTACCTGTAGAACTGCACAGCAACAGTCACAAAGGGTTAATAACGTTCTGCTAATTGCACAACAGTCACTCAGGGTTAACAAGGTTGTGCACGGTTACCTGTAGAACTGCACAGCAACAGTCACAAAGGGTTAATAACGTTCTGCTAATTGCACAACAGTCACTCAGGGTTAACAAGGTTGTGCACGGTTACCTGTAGAACTGCACAGCAACAGTCACAAAGGGTTAATAACGTTCTGCTAACTGCACAACAGTCACTCAGGGTTAACAAGGTTGTGCACGGTTACCTGTAGAACTGCACAGCAACAGTCACAAAGGGTTAATAACGTTCTGCTAATTGCACAACAGTCACTCAGGGTTAACAAGGTTGTGCACGGTTACCTGTAGAACTGCACAGCAACAGTCACAAAGGGTTAATAACGTTCTGCTAATTGCACAACAGTCACTCAGGGTTAACAAGGTTGTGCACGGTTACCTGTAGAACTGCACAGCAACAGTCACAAAGGGTTAATAACGTTCTGCTAATTGCACAACAGTCACTCAGGGTTAACAAGGTTGTGCACGGTTACCTGTAGAACTGCACCACAACAGTCACAAAGGGTTAATAACGTTCTGCTAATTGCACAACAGTGTGTGTGTGTGTGTGTGTGTGTGTGTGTGTGTGTGTGTGTGTTGTGTTATGTTGTGTGTGTGTGTGTGTGTGTGTGTGTGTGTGTGTGTGTGTGTGTGTGTGTGTGTGTGTGTTGTGTTATGTTGTGTTGTGTGTGCTGTGTTGTGTCCTGTGTGTGTGTGTGTGTGTGTGTGTGTGTGTGTGTGTGTGTGTGTGTGTGTGTGCGTGCGCGCGCGAGCGAGCGCGTGTGTATATGCGAGTGTTGACTGCACACATTTTAACAACGTGCAAACAATTTCTGTATCAGAGACGGTCAAGTATTATTGTATTCAGTAGAGAGATAGAGAAAACAGAGAGGAAGACAGACAGACAGACAGAAGGAACACACACAGACACACACACACAGACAGACACACAGAGAGGACCGGCAGTGACGTGTACCTGATACCACACAGAGGACCTGTTGTCCCCAGAGGGCAGCTGCAGGTCCGCCCAGTATGCACACAGGAGCTGGTAGTTGGTCACAGGTAGTGGCGTGGGGCTGAAGCTCTTGTAGTTCTTCCCGAAGCTGATCAGTCCGTTCATGCTCAGCTGTGACACAGCCATGCGATGTCTTCAGTTATTTGTTTCGTACGAGGTTTAAAAAAAAAAAAAAATCAGTGAATTTGTCCTTTTTGCGTTTCGGATAAATGCCCAATCACTTGTAGCATGTATACATTGTACAATGCTGTATCTTTTGAATATTACTTTCCTCCTCCTCCTCCTCCTTCTTCTTCTCTTTTCCTCCACAAACAATTATGTCCTAACCAGTCAATCTGGCCATTGTGAAATATTATGAGCACAACAACAAATGATATGTCTTCACCAAACAGTCAACGTGGCCATTTTGAAATTATTATGAACACACTGCCAGATGTTATTCATGTTTGTATTAGTTACATGAAATAAGTAACACTTTCATGTGACGCAAACGGGGTTTTCTGAAATAAACACGTCTTCCTTTTGATCTTGCTCGAAACTTTCGAGTGCATACAATCCAAGGGGCGTAAATCTCCTACCTTTATTCATTTTTAACACAAGAGTTAACGGACCTAAGTTACTGTAGTGTGGAATCATCAACGTCTTCATGAACCCTAGCAAACATTACCACAGCACACATACACACACACACACACACACGCACGCACACACACACACACACACACACACACACAGAGACTGTGCAGGCTAGCACTCACAAAGAGTTTTTTCTTCAGTGCACCGTTCACAGGGATACCAGCCAAGACTGTGATCTTCTCGGTCAACCTCTGCTTGTTCCTCTTCAGAGTACTGTCCCCTTGGTTCTTGCCAAAAGACAGGTAGTCTGTGTGACAGAGAGAGAGAGGGAGGGGGTGAGACAGAGACAGAGAGAGAGACAGAGAGAGGAGTGAGACAGAGAGAGAGAGAGGGGGACAGAGAGAGAGAGAGAGAAAGTGGGTGACAGAGAGAGAGGGGGGACAGAGAGAGAGAGAGAGAGGGGGGACAGAGAGAGAGAGGGGGGGACAGAGAGAGAGGGGGGAGACAGAGAGAGAGAGAGTGGGGGGGGAGACAGAGATAGAGAGGGGGGAACAGAGAGAGATGGGGACAGAGAGAGAGAGGGGGGGGGAGACAGAGAGACAGAGAAATAGGGGGGGGAGAGACAGAGAGAGAGAGAGAGAGAGTGGGGTGGGGGAGACAGAGAGACAGAGAGAGAGTGGGGGGAGACAGAGAGAGAGAGAGTGTGTGGGGGACAGAGAGAGGGGGGAACAGAGAGAGAGAAAGAGAGAGTGGGTGGAGACAGAGAGAGGGGGGGGGGCACAGAGAGAGAGAGAGAGAGAGAGAGAGTGGGGCGGGGGGAGACAGAGAGATGAGGGGTGAGCCAGAGAGAAGAGAGAGAGAGGGGGCGAGACAGAGATAGAGAGAGGGGGGGATGGAGTGAGAGAGGAAGGAGGGGGGTGGGTGGGTGTGTGAAACAGATTTAAGAAAGAAAGAAAGAAAAAAAGGAAGAAGAAGAGAGGAATGTTATCGTTACGTCATCCTTTGTTCCATAGTAAAACTTTATTGTACTATAGTAAAACTGTATTACACCACAGTAAAACTATTGTTCCATAGTGAAACTATATTGTACTATAGTAAAACTGCATTACACCACAGTAAAACTACTGTTCCATAGTGAAACTATATTGTACCACAGTAAAAGTATTGTTTCATAGTAAAACTTTATTGTAGTACAGTAAAACTGTATAACACCACAGTAAAACTACTGTTCCATAGTGAAACTATATTGTACCACAGTAAAAGTATTGTTCCATAGTAAAACTTTAATGTAGTATAGTAAAACTGTATTACACCACAGTAAAACTAACATCACAGAAACAGCAAAAACGGAAGCTACTACTCACGTGCGCTCTTCGTCCTGTGAACAGACCAATCAAAACGCGTGTCACATTTTCATTTGCATCAGTGACAGCTTGAGTTACATCACAATTCGTCCATCCAAGGACAAGTCAGCGTCTTGTACTAACCAATGAAAAGTGACATTACGTATTTCTCGTTGTTCAGACCAATGACAGTCAGTGTCTTGTACTAACCAATGAAAAGTGACATTACTGTATTTCTCGTTGTTCAGACCAATGACAGTCAGTGTCTTGTACTAACCAATGAAAAGTGACATAACGTATTTCTCGTTGTTCAGACCAATGACAGTCAGTGTCTTGTACTAACCAATGAAAAGTGACATTACGTATTTTTCTCGTTGTTCAGACCAATGACAGTCAGTGTCTTGTACTAACCAATGAAAAGTGACATTACGTATTTCTCGTTGTTCAGACCAATGACAGTCAGTGTCTTGTACTAACCAATGAAAAGTGACATTACCGTATTTCTCGTTGTTCAGACCAATGACAGTCAGTGTCTTGTACTAACCAATGAAAAGTGACATTACCGTATTTCTCGTTGTTCAGACCAATGACAGTCAGTGTCTTGTACTAACCAATGAAAAGTGACATTACTGTATTTCTCGTTGTTCAGACCAATGAGAGTCAGTGTCTTGTACTAACCAATGAAAAGTGACATTACCGTATTTCTCGTTGTTCAGACCAATGACAGTCAGTGTCTTGTACTAACCAATGAAAAGTGACATAACGTATTTCTCGTTGTTCAGACCAATGACAGTCAGTGTCTTGTACTAACCAATGAAAAGTGACATTGCGTATTTCTCGTTGTTCAGACCAATGACAGTCAGTGTCTTGTACTGACCAATGAAAAGTGACATTACCGTATTTCTCGTTGTTCAGACCAATGACAGTCAGTGTCTTGTACTAACCAATGAAAAGTGACATAACGTATTTCTCATTGTTCAGACCAATGACAGTCAGCGTCTTGTACTAACCAATGAAAAATGACATTACATATTTCTCGTTGTTCAGACCAATGACAGTCAGTGTCTTGTACTAACCAATGAAAAGTGACATTACCGTATTTCTCGTTGTTCAGACCAATGACAGTCAGTGTCTTGTACTAACCAATGAAAAGTGACATAACGTATTTCTCGTTGTTCAGACCAATGACAGTCAGTGTCTTGTACTAACCAATGAAAAGTGACATTACGTATTTTTCTGGTTGTTCAGACCAATGACAGTCAGTGTCTTGTACTAACCAATGAAAAGTGACATAACGTATTTCTGGTTGTTCAGACCAATGACAGTCAGTGTCTTGTACTAACCAATGAAAAGTGACATTACCGTATTTCTCGTTGTTCAGACCAATGACAGTCAGTGTCTTGTACTAACCAATGAAAAGTGACATTACTGTATTTCTCGTTGTTCAGACCAATGACAGTCAGCGTCTTGTACTAACCAATGAAAAGTGACATTACTGTATTTCTCGTTGTTCAGACCAATGACAGTCAAGTGTCTCAATGCAGTCCTGAAAGAAACTAGTAGCCACTTACGGTGCACTTCATCACATATATTTTGTGTGTGTCAATGACCACACTACAGTGGCGTTGTTCGCTGTTTACGATTGTACGTGCGTACAATGGTTTTTGAGAATATAAATGCCTCACCCCTCCCTGCCATGCCTCTGCCCCCCCCCACCCCCACCCTGCCTCACCCACATCATACCCCATCACCACCCACTTATCCACCCACCCCCATAGCCCACATCACACCCCGCTACCATCATCACCCACATCACACCACCACCACCACCACCACCACCATCCACAACCATCACCCACACACTACCTTTCAAGAGCAGATCATTATTCATTCTCTCTCTCTCTCTCTTTGTGTGTGTGTGTGTGTGTGTGTGTGTGTGTGTGTGTGTGTGTGTGTGTGTGAGTAGTATAAGAGATGGGGGTTCTATATACAACTTTTTTGGGCGTATTAGCTTGTGTTAAGGCCCTCAAGCATAAAAAAAATTTAGCCAAAACCTGTGTATGTTGGAGTAATATGACCCTCAAGCATAAAAAAAAATATATAGTTAAAACAAGTTATATGTGTATGGAGAGCCAAATCACAAGATAAAAAAAAAAAAAATGGTTGGATATGTGTATGGGGAGCGAAACGGTCACCCCGTTCCCCGTGTGTGTGTGCTGGCAAGCGACCGCACGGCGTGTGTAGTGGGAACGGGAGAGTGGTCCCGCGCACAGCCTGCCTCCGCGTATCTTCCCACCCGCGCGCGAAGATTGTGATCACCCTATTAGAGAAAAGATTATATTGTATATATAGAAAAAATAATGCCTTTTCCACATAACATTTGTGAGTACCCCCAAGTTAAAACAAATAGAGTATGCGGTCGAGCTTGCATGGGGCTCTATTGTAAAGATCATATTAAATGTCATAGAAAAGGAATGTCACTTCCAGTACTTTGTATAAAATGCAACCTTTATGTACGTACGAAGTATGTTATTTGTTGTAAATGTAAGCATAAAAAAGAGAAGCCTCCTCCCATGGAGAAAAAGATTGATCCTATACCCGATTGTGGAGAACATTCAAGCGACTCTGAGGGTTATATTTCTGATGATGATGATGACGATGATGAAATTGACCCTTTTGAAACTTATTCAAGAGGGTATATTCCACCCTTTGGTGGAGTAATCATTGGATTCAGAGATTGATCAACTTGTAAAAAAAAATCCTATTAGAGAAAAAAATATAATAGTATATATAGAGAGAAAAATGGTGCAACGATATTCTGAAAAATATTACCGTGATCTCGCTTCAAGAAAAGAGATTCCTAACTAGAGCGGAAAAAAAGTTAGGGTGAATTGATTTTCGGCGAGTTCCACTGCACAAAGTCTGGACCACAGCCAATTTTTTTTTTTTCACCAATATTGGAACATAGCCAATTTCTTCCACGAGCGTCGACCAATTTTTTTTTTCTGGCTTGATGCCAACAAATTTCCATTTGAACAAAAGGATTTCTATTGTATATAGACGAAAATGGTTTGGGCGAAAACATATATGGAAGAAATGTACAGTGCAACCTACAAGAACATGGGCATTCGATGTGCCAAAAATGTAGCAATCCATCTATTGCTAGAAAATACCTACGAGAACAATCTCGTGCCAGATATTTCCAATGTGGACTATCTAGCAAACAACAAAGGTAGAACAACTCTACAACCTCTAGAAGGTCTTCCAACTTTTGTAGACGATTTGTATGTATATGGCTATTTGCGACAAAAAGAGTGTATGTATGTCGGTGGAAAATTGCTGTGTGGCAACGACGGATCCGCAAAAAGAATTGTATCTAAAATTTCGACTGCAATATGTGGACTTGTGGAAAAACAAAGTATACAAACTGCCATATCGCAGACAATATCTATGCAGGCAGACTCCAAATCTAGCACAATACGCAGTACAGTACAAAGAATAGAAAAAGACACGAATGCAAAAGCAAGAAAACGTTGGGAGACTATATATGCAAACGAAAAGCCATATGGTATATTTGTTGCAAAAATTGATGTGTCCGAAATTGCAATACAAGACCTACACAAAATATTGCCAATGCTAGAAGAACAGCTGCTAGGACATGGGTATGGTATATATTCTATAGACTATACAAGAGATTTTTCTGGTACACTCGATAGACAAACACTAGTAGACTATCTTGTAGAAGAACTAGACTATAGAGGACAAGGCGACTTTGCAAGTGCTATTGCTTGCGATGCACCAACAATACTAGACAATACAGATAGTGTTGGCAAACATGTATGTACATGGATATCCAAACACAATGGCTATACAATGCGAACAAAACTATACAACAAAATAGTATCCAATTTCGAGGCAGGAGAAGTACGAGAACAATTTGGTGGACATCTAGCAGACTATGTAGACTGTCCAAACGAGCATCTTCGAAAAACATTCTTGCATCCAGATGTACAAAAGAGAGGCTGCACTAGAATAGAAGTATCTTTGTATGCTTGTAGCAATCGTACTCCAGAAAAAGGAGACGAACTAGTGGAAAACGTATTGGAGATAGTTTCGCCACAAGATAGACAACTGTTTGTAGAACAACCAGCAACCCAACAATGGCAGAATATTGCAAGCGTTCTAGATCGTTGTTTTGTTCTTGGCGATAGACCAAATTCCACAATATATGTATGTTGGTATGCACATACTAGAACAAAGAGAATATCTGGCATTCGTGTATCTCCAACAGCTGCAAAAACTAGGAAAATGCTATGCAATTGCAATACATCCTAGGAAAGTGCTATGCAATGCTATACAAATGCTATACAAATTCTATACAAATGCTATACAATGCTATACAAATGCTTCGCACTTTCCTAGGATGTATTGCAATTGCATAGCATTTTCCTAGTTTTTCCAGGAATCCTGGTATTTCCTAGTCTTTTGGACAAATGTGGGTAGGAAAATATAGGAATATGCCACGGAAGAAAGATTTGTCGCACGAAGAAATAGAAGAAATAGAATCTCTGCATGGCAGAATGTCTGCAGAGGATGCCAAAAAGAAATTTGGTATTGGTACAAATAGATTGTACAAAATATGGCGAGAGGCAAAGAACAAAAATGTTTTGCCTGTAGTACCGGAAAATACAAACAAGGATACAGACAGTGTTCTGCCTGTAGTGCAGGACAATGCAGAAAAGAAAAGCATAGACGATTTGTACAAACTGTTGCAAAATATAGATACTGGCATAGAACAAAACAATATTCTACTACAAGAAAGCAAAGATATGTCCATAGAAATACTATCTTTGTTGGATGTAGAGGAAGAGGACAACATTGTAGAACAAATACGAGAAGACGTAGCAGAAGAGTCCAAATCTTTGTTGGAACAGATACAAAATAGCGTTTGTGTATACAACACTGCATGCTATATTCTACCAATTGCACTTGCAGTTGGTTCTATATTGTACAAAACATGGAAAGCTACAAAGAAAAATGGTGTTTGGAACATACCCGAAGAAGATCGACAATTTGTCCATCTCCCAAAGAAGACATCTGGAGATATTGCCAAAGAAACAATCCCAACAAAGTCTAGAAACCCTTTCGAAATGGAATAGGATAGCATAGAGTCTATTTGTGTGCAATTCGTGGATGTAGTATGTTTTGTATATTTTTCTATTTGTATATTGTATATATTGTATATATAGGACAATGCCAATAGTATTCGATCCACCTTGTTCTCCAAGATTCGACTTCGAAGAGTTTTCGAAAGCAAAAAAAGAGTATACAGACAGTATACAATTCTCTCCAGCCGATATGGATAGAAAGGTAGTAGAACTAGCAAAGACACATACAGATCCTGTTCCTCGTATATTGGGAGAATGTCCTAGAAAGAAAAAAGAGAAACTTCTCGCTGTTGCCTATTGTGGCGAACCATATCTCTGCTACCAGTGTGGTCGTATATTCTAGTTTTCTTCGATAGATGCTACTATATAGAATAGTCTATCTTTCTTTTTTTTGTGGATTTGTCTTCTCTCCTCCTACTCTACACAACATTGGTTGTTTCCAGCATTTCTCTGCCACCATACCGTTCTATCTCTTTTTCGAGAAAATAGCCGTGTACTGGCATTTCTATGTTTGTAGATGGAATACCATTGTTGTCTGTTGGAACAATGTACAAGATATACTTCTCTTTTTTGCGATATTCGCCTACAGCATACTTTCTACAAATATATTGTCCTGGTTCTATTTCTAGTATTTTTTTCCACTCTGTACAAAGTGGTAGACTTGTACTACCTAGGGTCGATTTGGTCTCTATTTCCTTCTTCTCCAGTTGTTGTACAAAACATGGAAAGCTACAAAGAAGCGTGTATTGTACGATTGTTGCAGCTACATACCCGAAGAAGATCGACAATTTGTCCATCCTGCAAAGAAGACACCTGGAGAAATTCCAACAACGTCTAGAAACTATTTCGAAATGGAATAGGAGAGCATAGAATCTATTGTACTATTTGTCTGCAATTCGTGGGTGTAGTATGTTTTGTATTGGGATATTTTTCTATTTGTATATATTGTATATATTGTATATATATAGAAAATGCCTATCCTATTCGATCCACCACACTTTCCACACTTCGACTTCGAAGAATTTGCAAAAGAAGAACAGCGCTACAACAATAGTGCACAAAAAATGTGTTTCTCCACAGAAAACGATGGAGAAATAGAACAATATGCTGCAGAGCATGTAGATCCAGCACCACACATTCTTGGAAAATACAACAAGAAACGATATGCAGTTGCATATTGTGGGAAATACTATGTTTGTCTGCCAGGTGGAAGAATATGCTAGTCTGTACAATCTTCGCAGGTTGTTGCCACAATAGATACTATTCTATCTTTTTTGCGTTGTGGAGTTGTTTTTTCTACTCCAATATAGCACAGTAGTGGACTTTTTGTTTTGTATAGTGTTCCACCAATGCGTTCTATTTCTTTCTCTAGGAAATGTCCATATACTGGATGTTCTTCGTCTGTAGTAGGTTCTCCGTCGTCTCCTTTGGGGACTAGAAATAGTACAGTTCGGTTGTTTCCTCTGTACATTGTAGTTGCATATTTTTTGCAAATGTAGGTACCAGGTGGCATGTCTAGTGTTCGTATTTGTTGCTTCGAATTTGGTGCAACTGTTTCCTGTAGTTCTCGTTTTGTATCTATTTCTAGTTTGTCGTATTCTTTCTCTAGTGCTATTTCTTGTAGAGATGGAAGTTCTACAAGGTCGGGTGCTACTACAACGTCTATAGGATTCCAACGTATAGTCTCTTTGTCTTTGTAGAACTCTTTGGCTGGTTGTATACGAATATCTAGTCCATTTCTACTTTTTTCTAGTTTGCTGTTGTATTGGATAGGTCTAGAAAATCCTATTTCCCATGCCTCTCTTGGAAACCAACACAGCTCTCTTTCGAATTTGTCTTTTTTCTTTTCCACATACTTTTCTGCAGCAGACAACAACTTTTGTAGTCCATTGGTCGACCATACAGCAACAACGTCTTCTGTATCTTTTGCTCCAAGTACTATTCTATAGTATTCTCTATTTGTCTTGTCTTTTTGCAACCTATAGCCGAGTATGGACCATATTCTATCTTTGTCTGCTATATTTGCCACTTTCTTGGTTTCTTGTTTGGAAAGGATTGTTTCTACAACTTCTCGAACACTATTCGAAATAGCAAGGAGTCTCTCGTTTTCTAGTATATACTCTTGTATTTGTTCCAGCTCTTGTTTTCTATGTTCTATATTCTGTTGGTATTCTATTTGCTTTTGTTCTAGATAGTTCCATGCATCTTTTTTCCAATTTTCTACTGCCATACACTCTTCTATGTCTTGTAGTCTTTTTTCTCGATTTCGGGTGGATAGAGTGGAGAACTCTCTGCTGTGTGGAACTTCCACAACACTGTATGCAGATTTCTCTTTTCCAATAGTACTACATTTGTGTGTACGCCATTCCCATTCTACTATATTTGTTGGTGGAAGAAGAATATATGGACTTGGTGCATCTTTGTGTATTTGTACTGGTCTCCTACATGCTGCTAGTATTGTTTTCGCATTTTTTGTGTAGCAACGTAGTTTGGTGTATTGTATACCATCGTTGTCTGCAGCTAGAATATCGATGTGGAAGATAGGACAATTGCGAAATCCAAAATCGCATATAGCCCATTCTACAGCGATATTCCATTTTTTGTCGTCTTCCACTGTTGCAGCTGTTGGAGATACACGAATGCCAGATATTCTCTTTGTTCTAGTATGTGCATACCAACATACATATATTGTGGAATTTGGTCTATCGCCAAGAACAAAACAACGATCTAGAACGCTTGCAATATTCTGCCATTGTTGGGTTGCTGGTTGTTCTACAAACAGTTGTCTATCTTGTGGCGAAACTATCTCCAATACGTTTTCCACTAGTTCGTCTCCTTTTTCTGGAGTACGATTGCTACAAGCATACAAAGATACTTCTATTCTAGTGCAGCCTCTCTTTTGTACATCTGGATGCAAGAATGTTTTTCGAAGATGCTCGTTTGGACAGTCTACATAGTCTGCTAGATGTCCACCAAATTGTTCTCGTACTTCTCCTGCCTCGAAATTGGATACTATTTTGTTGTATAGTTTTGTTCGCATTGTATAGCCATTGTGTTTGGATATCCATGTACATACATGTTTGCCAACACTATCTGTATTGTCTAGTATTGTTGGTGCATCGCAAGCAATAGCACTTGCAAAGTCGCCTTGTCCTCTATAGTCTAGTTCTTCTACAAGATAGTCTACTAGTGTTTGTCTATCGAGTGTACCAGAAAAATCTCTTGTATAGTCTATAGAATATATACCATACCCATGTCCTAGCAGCTGTTCTTCTAGCATTGGCAATATTTTGTGTAGGTCTTGTATTGCAATTTCGGACACATCAATTTTTGCAACAAATATACCATATGGCTTTTCGTTTGCATATATAGTCTCCCAACGTTTTCTTGCTTTTGCATTCGTGTCTTTTTCTATTCTTTGTACTGTACTGCGTATTGTGCTAGATTTGGAGTCTGCCTGCATAGATATTGTCTGCGATATGGCAGTTTGTATACTTTGTTTTTCCACAAGTCCACATATTGCAGTCGAAATTCTAGATACAATTCTTTTTGCGGATCCGTCGTTGCCACACAGCAATTTTCCACCGACATACATACACTCTTTTTGTCGCAAATAGCCATATACATACAAATCGTCTACAAAAGTTGGAAGACCTTCTAGAGGTTGTAGAGTTGTTCTACCTTTGTTGTTTGCTAGATAGTCCACATTGGAAATATCTGGCACGAGATTGTTCTCGTAGGTATTTTCTAGCAATAGATGGATTGCTACATTTTTGGCACATCGAATGCCCATGTTCTTGTAGGTTGCACTGTACATTTCTTCCATATATGTTTTCGCCCAAACCATTTTCGTCTATATACAATAGAAATCCTTTTGTTCAAATGGAAATTTGTTGGCATCGTGCCAGAAAAAAAAAATTGGTCGACGCTCGTGGAAGAAATTGGCTATGTTCCAATATTGGTGGAAAAAAAAAAAATTGGCTGTGGTCCAGACTTTGTGCAGTGGAACTCGCCGAAAATCAATTCACCCTAACTTTTTTTCCGCTCTAGTTACATTTACAACAAATAACATACTTCGTACGTACATAAAGGTTGCATTTTATACAAAGTACTGGAAGTGACATTCCTTTTCTATGACATTTAATATGATCTTTACAATAGAGCCCCATGCAAGCTCGACCGCATACTCTATTTGTTTTAACTTGGGGGTACTCACAAATGTTATGTGGAAAAGGCATTATTTTTTCTATATATACAATATAATCTTTTCTCTAATAGGGTGATCACAATCTTCGCGCGCGGGTGGGAAGATACGCGGAGGCAGGCTGTGCGCGGGACCACTCTCCCGTTCCCACTACACACGCCGTGCGGTCGCTTGCCAGCACACACACACGGGGAACGGGGTGACCGTTTCGCTCCCCATACACATATCCAACCATTTTTTTTTTTTTTATCTTGTGATTTGGCTCTCCATACACATATAACTTGTTTTAACTATATATTTTTTTTTATGCTTGAGGGTCATATTACTCCAACATACACAGGTTTTGGCTAAATTTTTTTTATGCTTGAGGGCCTTAACACAAGCTAATACGCCCAAAAAAGTTGTATATAGAACCCCCATCTCTTATACTACTGTGTGTGTGTGTGTGTGTGTGTGTGTGTGTGTGTGTGTGTGCAGAGAGAAAGAGACAGAGACAGAGAGAGAGAGAGAGAGAGAGAGAGAGAGAGTATGAATAATGTTCTGCTCTTGAAAGGTAGTGTGTGCATGGTGGATGGTGGAGAGAGAGATTCAAGATTCAAGATTCAAAAACTTTATTACTCAAGGATAAAGATTTTAGGCATCGCCCAGTCTTCCAATCTGTCCTTGTGACAACAATAACAATAACAACATTAAAGATAACGACACAAAAATAATAATTTTGTTAACACTGCTACATCTACTGCTACTACAACGAAGAATGATCACCATCATCATCATTAACGTCGTAAAAAGTAATAAAACGAACGCATTCATAGAGAGAGAGAGAGAGAGAGAGAGACAGAGACAGAGAGAGAGACAGAGGCACAGAGAGAGACAGACACAGAGAGAGACACAGACAGGCAGAGAGAGAGAGACAGAGACAGAGAGAGAGAGACGGAGACAGAGAGACAGAGAGAGAGAGGGAGAGAGAGAGACAGAGAGAGAGACACACAGAGACACAGAGAGAGAGAGACAGAGACAGAGAAAAACAGAGACAGAGACAGAAACACAGAGAGAGAGAGAGACAGAGAGAGACAGAGAGAGAGAGAGACAGAAAGAGAGACAGAGACAGAGAGAGAGGCAGAGAGAGAGAGAGAGAGACAGACAGACAGACAAAGTGTGGACTAACTGGCAAAGCCAGAAAGAGAGACAGAGAGAGAGGCAGAGAGAGAGAGAGAGAGAGAGAGACAGACAGACAGACAGACGAAGTGTGGACTAACTGGCAAAGCCAGAAAGAGAGACAGAGAGAGAGGCAGAGAGAGAGAGAGAGAGAGAGAGAGAGAGAGAGAGACAGAGAGACAGACAGACAGACAAAGTGTGGACTAACTGGCAAAGCCATTCCATGCTGCCTGTGTCCTTCACACACTCTTTGTAGCCGTACTGAAGCTCGCAGTTGATGCACGACACCGCCTCTGTAAAATGAGGGGCACGGTCATTGAATCACGTCTGTCTGTCTGTCTGTCTGTCTATCTGTCTATCTGTCTGTCTCTGTCTTTGTCCCCCCCCCTCTCTCTCTCTCTCCACCATCCACCATGCACACACTTCCTTTCAAGAGCTGAACATTATTCATACTCTCTCTCTCTCTCTCCACCATCCACCATCCACACACTTCCTTTCAAGAGCTGAACATTATTCATACTCTCTCTCTCTCTCTCTCTCTCTCTCTCTCTCTCTCTCCACCATCCACCATCCACACACTTCCTTTCAAGAGCTGAACATTATTCATACTCTCTCTCTCTCTCTCCACCATCCACCATGCACACACTTTCAAGAGCTGAACATTATTCATACTCTCTCTCTCTCTCTCCACCATCCACCATCCACACACTTCCTTTCAAGAGCTGAACATTATTCATACTCTCTCTCTCTCTCTCTCTCTCTCTCTCCACCATCCACCATCCACACACTTCCTTTCAAGAGCTGAACATTATTCATACTCTCTCTCTCTCTCTCTCTCTCTCCACCATCCACCATCCACACACTTCCTTTCAAGAGCTGAACATTATTCATACTCTCTCTCTCTCTCTCTCCACCATCCACACACTTCCTTTCAAGAGCTGAACATTATTCATACTCTCTCTCTCTCTCCACCATCCACCATCCACACACTTCCTTTCAAGAGCTGAACATTATTCATACTCTCTCTCTCTCTCTCTAATGACAAAAAAGAAACAGAAACACTCAGATATATATAGACAAACGTAGAGAATACAAAAGGTGTATTAAAATAAAGAAACTGGAAGATAAAAAAAAATAACAACACACACACAAAAAACCGCGTTCTGGGAACACTGGTGAAAAACAGAAATGACCCCAAGAAATTCTGGGGAACTATTAAACCACGGGTGTCAGCAAAAAGTTACATGGCTCCATTTCTAGCAAAGAGTGGTTTGAACACTTCCAGAAGGTTTTTAGCGTTGAGCGTAGATACGATAACTCGACTAATGATAACCTAGATGACGCTTTTGAAAACTTTTGTGTGCTTGTGGACACTGAGACACAGGAACAAGAGCCATGACACTGACATGAAACAAGAGCCATGACACTGACACAGGAATGGAGAGTCATGACACTGACAGGAAACAAGAGCCGTGACACTGACACAGGAAAGGAGAGCCATGACACTGACAGGAAACAAGAGCCATGACACTGACAGAGGAATGGAGAGCCATGACACTGACACAGGAAAGGAAAGCCATGACACTGACACAGGAAACAAGAGCCATGGCACTGACACAGGACACAAGAGCCATGACACTGACAGGAAACCAGAGCCATGACAACGACAGAGGAAACCAGAGCCATGACACTGACAGGAAACAAGAGCCATGACACTGACAGGAAACAAGAGCCATG